>NW_028261385.1:101463737-101644987 GCF_051295495.1 Thamnophis sirtalis | reverse complement strand
TGCAGAACACTATCATTAGAACATATACTCCATTTATTTTAATCTTTCAGGATATATCCATAAGGTTTCATACGGAAACTGTATAGTGACAACAATATCACTATTAACACTTCAGATATAATTATATTCCAATACATATTTAGCAGCTTTCCAAAATCAGGCCTGATTATAAGCTCTGAATAAGAACAAGATTGCACCAACATGAAGGCAAGAACAAACATCTGACACATGGAAAGAAAAAGTGACAAAAAGTATTTTACTTTTTTAGCTCTACAATCTTCATATGGAAATGTTCAGGATCCATCTGTTAAGGTAATGTCTATAGTCCATTCTTAGAAAAGCATTCCATGGTCTTTCATGTAGGCAATCCTCGAAGCTCTTACTATCATATGCTGTCCAGCTTCTTTAAAACAAATGGAGCTATGGAAAGAAACACAGTAATGCTCTCAACAAACAAAATGAGACATTTAGATCATGACTCCTGATTTATGGTAAGTTTAGCTAAAGGAGGACGAAAGTGATGGTATTCTCCTAGTATAGGTAACTGACAATGAATGTCCTATGTAAGTGTAACTACACCATGGTAAATTTTTTAGTAAATATTTTTTGCTTAGTTTCTCCATTATGTAGTATGTATGTAGTAGTGCACTAATTGATCTGATCTTGAAAAGGCAGATTTAAGAAAATTGCACTGAAAACAAAATGAGCTTTCCATTTCTTGAGCACCTGTATTGTTCTGAAGGCATCAGTGTTTATTCAATACCTCACTTTAAAGTTATATAATTCAGATGTACAAATCGTGAAATACTAGAGAGATATTTTAAAAATGCAAAACAAAACGGAAAGGCATTATTTCTCAAGTGCCAAATGGTAAGCAGGCCCATTGGAAGATATTTTTTTCTCTACTGTACTTTCTGGGTATCTACTGTTGGAACTCAGGGGACAAGTGGCAGTGTTCAAAGAACTGCTACCAGTCCAAGCCTCTGGCTTAATGAAATAGTGTCCTTATATCTCAGCTGCAAAAATTTAACATCTGTTAAAATTACAGTTATCTTTTCTACTTTTTTTTCTGCCATGTAAATGACACTCTGGATTTGAACTTGGAATGAATGCATCTGCTATTGAAGATCGGAATGGAGGAGAGTGTTATGGGCTGCATCAAAAAAATTAGCAATGGCACCAGGTTCCCCTGGTTATGATTGTTCTGAGGGTTTTTTTTTAATTTTACATTTTTTTACATTTTTTTATCCTTGGGTTGCAATTCCCCGAGTTTGGTTTAAGATAGACAGCCACATAAATATTTATACTAACTTTACTTATTTAAAACAAATTAGCGGTTGATCCTTGTGCGAGTAATCTCATCCCATCGAATAGGCAGCCAATAAATTTAAATAAATAATCTGCTTTAACTCCAACCAGCAAACATTTTTTATTTTTAATTGAATTTATATTGCCGCCTATTCGCCTGTGGACGACACAAGGCGGCTTACAAAGTATAAAACCCCATTTAAAACAGTAAAACTAATAAAATGACTCCAATAAATTAATATAATAATATAATAGTATAGGACCACTTTCCCATTTCCCCGAAAACAACTCCCTAAGGCTAGACCGAGGCATGCCTGGTCAAAGGTCCCCCAGTGACCTGCCATGAGCCAGAGTTGCCTTGAATCCAATTCCCCTTCGGGATCTACTTCAAACCCCTTAGCCACTACTCCGCCCCGCATTTCCTAATGGTATGAAATGCTATAGAGCCACTCCTATAAAATCCCCGTATAAACCCCCCACCCACCCAACATTAAGGTCACTGCTAAATCCCGGGCTTTGCAAGAGAAAAAATCCCCAGCACGTGGTCGCCGCCGCCCACATGTGCGCGCGGGAGGCACTCACTGATGCGCAGCACGGCTACGTAGATGAGGAAGTTGCGGATGGAAGAGAGAACGTCCTCGCGCATTTTGCGCTTCAGCTCCTCCGGGTCCAGCTTGGGCCCCAGACCCTCAAGGCGGAACATGGTCTCGACTGCCGTTCCTCTACTGAGCCAAAGAAGCCTCCAAAAAACTACCCAGGGGCTCTCTCGGAATAACCCCGCCCTCCCTACGGATGTCACTGAGGGACAAATTTCTTGCTACGGTCGGCGCCCAAGGGGAAAGACTATTCTTGTTTCCCCTTCCACACTTCCGGTACAGAACGCTTTTCAATTCTTGAGTTCCGGAGCCGAAGGAAGGTTCTGATCTTAAGTGTGATGCGAGATTAAACAAAGTCTGGTAGAAAATCGCAAGTGGTTCCCCCCCCCCTTCTGATTTTTAACGTTTCGTCTTTTCCGCACTTATAGTTTCCTTATTATGTAAAATAGACCCGCTGCCTGTCTCCTGTAAAAAAAAAATTCCCTGTTCTCTGCACAAAAGTAACGCGGCTTTAAAAATTTAAGATTGGGAGGGCGGATTTATTACAGCCTTACTAAGCTGCTACATTTCGGTTCCTGCTTCGATCTGCAATAAAAAAAATAAGCACAAATGTGCTCTAACTACACTTTTATAATACTTCTGCTAGGAGAAAAAACAAACATTCTAATGTTATATCCAACAGTATGCTGCAAATTGCAATAACTATTTGACACATACATTGGGGAGTTGAGACTGAAAAAATACTATCCTCGTCGTGTGCCAGAGCGTGTCTTTGTTTTCTTCTGTTTACAATAATAAATGGAAATGATTTTCAGGATAAGGTAAAGAGTTCTAGGTGTAGAATAAAGCACACATGAGACATATCCAATCCATGTATAGATGTAGCCAGTTTGACAGATAGCAAATTGAAAGACAATTCCATCATCCTGGTGATCTTGATCACAAATTTCCTGCAGAATAGGTTTTCACAACCCCCTATGAATATTCCAATATAACAACCTGGCTGGTTTGTGACACAATATAGCCTTCATTCTGCATGCTTGCAATGATAATGAGACATTAAGGAACATTTGAGTAACAGCTACTACTCAGGCATTGTTTGGAATTGATCCCAAGATGTTTTGCTACCCTCAAAAGAACAACTAACTGTAACTATTTGATTGGGAAGAACCCCATTATCAAACCAAAGTTCACAGTATCTAAAGCCAGTAAAATGTTGGCACCAATGGCTGTTCATCCATGACAGAAAATCATCTTTACCATCACCAATATTTTTCGTCTTCTGAAATCAGCTGCCTCACAGCTCTCTACATATAATATGGCATTGCCTGCCATCCAATTTACAAATAGGAAAGGAATATCTCTGGATCCAGATTGCTGGCAAAATGCTTCTCAGTAGGGCTACCTTGCCGAAGATCCTCAAGAAATAATATAAGAAATAACTTATAATTCGGGGGGGGGGGGGAACTGTTCACCATTTTAAATCCCACCAATGCTGTATCAAATGGTAGCTCTCTTCCTCAACTTCACCCACTTGTGCTGTTGAATAAGCTTAGGGTTGGGGGACTGTTTTTGTATGTAGTAACTGCTACAAGACTATTATATGTACAAAACTGGAAAAACTGAAATATAATGGGATAGTTGGCTAAGATTACATAATTAGCAGAGATTCTTGATTAGGATAAGGACAATAACCACATTTATTGGAAGTGATTGGAAATACCTTTTGGACTTTCTGCTAAAAAAGAAAATGGGTTGGAAGCTGATTCATCATTTTTTAATTGCATTTTTTCACTTATTATTAACTTTACTCTTTTTCCAAAGTTTGTATTGCCTTTATTCTCTTAAAATATATGTAATAAAAATATTGTTTAAAAAAGAATCGGGCAACTGATTGGTAGAAGAGTCAGTGGGCTTTGACTAAGAGCTTTATAATACAAGCAATCATTAATGAAACCCAACTCCTGCTTAGAGCAGTTGAAAGAACAATCAACATAGGATTTGATTCTCCTAACTCTTGTTACCCTGCTACATGGTTTGGGACATAGAAAATAGCAGGGAAGAAACAAAGCTATGAGGACAAGAGATAAAAAGGGTTGCTAGGGCATTCTAGTGGTTATATAAATAGTTAATGAGGAAAAGCTCAGAATTTGGGTCCTAGCTCTGATGTAATAGTCAGGTTATCCTTGATTCTATGCTTTACAGGAATATGGGAAGGAGAAGCACATGGCTGATAGAGAAGATATAATTATTTTCTAGCTTTCCCAGGTTGAGATTTGGGAGTTGAATGCAACATGTGTACGTGTTGGGCATCTGGCTGTGCAAACTTCAAGGTTTGCCTTTTCCCTGCTTTAGGGTCTCTCTAGAATTTGTGTAGTGTCCTAAAAGTGCTTTGTCACTGCTGAGAACATCAGGTGGGCATTAAAATAGAGAAAGCAGGAAGATCTAGGAAGCACGTTCATACATCGGCAATTAATGTTTATGTATAATTCATTCCCACTCATTCAGTTGGCAAAAATTAGAAGTGCTGCAGAACCAGAAAGTTAGGCCTTTGGGAGAAGATAGTGAAGGAGCAGAGAGCTTCTACAGACAGCTCACAGAGCTATGACATTTACTACTAAGATGAAAGAAGGTGATACTAAGAGATAAGAATAAAAGTGGGATCTTTAGAAATTTTATTTTCCTTTCCAAAAGCTTACCCAAAAATAAAAGTGTCTGATGGGCCAGGTGAACTGAAGAATCTTTCAAATATAATCACTGGAAACACCTCATTAATTGCTAGAATGTCTATCTTATTCTAGGCATTTTCTGTGGCTAGAATTGGGGCACATTACATTTTTCAAACAAGGAGCCACACTTGACTTAATTAGCCATAATTTGTCTTTGTTATCTAGAGTAATAAATTATATCTAGCATTGAAGTTGCAAAGACTATCAATTTCTCTTGTTTTCTACCATCTTAGAGTTGTATGTACTATAATGGGATAAGAGAAACATGAGCTGAATTTCTATTTTCAGAAATCGTGATTTTATAGACATTTGTCTACTTCTTTCTAACAGGATTGGACAAGCTGTTTTGCAATGTATCTCAACTTTTTTTGAACATTATAAGATCGAGTTTGGAAGTCTAAAAGCTGTCCACCATATCATCTAAAAATATAAACATTGCAAAAATGACCATGTTTTTCTCTATCAAGTTTTGCAGTGATTTTGTTCAATTGGTGTAATAAAGCTATTGCTATTATGGATTTTAATTTTTTTCCTTCGACATACCTACACTATTTTTATACTTTATATTTTTATTTTTGATATCTTTACTAATGTTCTGTATAAGTAAAAATTGCAGTTCAGTCAATCTAAATGCCTCCTAAGTGGTTTTATTTTAAATTAACCTAATTCTATTTTTTATTGACCTTCAAATAGTTTCTTTTACTATTAATGCTTTTCTTTCACAGTTTTCAAAATCCTTTTCTAAATTTTTCTGAGCTTCAACAAGAAGAGCAACAGAGAAATAGAATGATGATTATGATTGCCAAATTCCATAAAGAATTCAAGTTATTTTCTCCAGAATAATTATTTGTGAATTGCGTGCAGGGAGATGTTATCCTATATCAACTGAGAAGAATAGAAGCAAATGTTGAAGAGAAGAGAAAGAATGAGAGGTGCAAGTGGCTGTAGACATACTTGCTGAAGAGCATGGATTATTTGGGAAATATGAAACATTTCAATCTTTTGTTGTGTTTCCTGTCTAGATATCTTTTCTGATCATTTTATCTCTATCCAGTATCTTTCCAGGACAGGTACCTGTTACCCTAACCTTCCTTTTTTTTCCCCTCTTCCTTTTTGTTGTTTCTACTGGAAGCAGGGAGGGAATAATCTGTACATGCAGATGCAGGATCAATTATTTTTATAAATAGAAATAATGCTTTTACAGTGAAGAAATATTAATCCTTGATTATTTCGTTATTTTATTTTGGAGTGCCTTGTCCTGATATTTTCTGAAATATAGCTTTTTACTGATGAATATGCATACATATTGATAAAACACAACATTTTCCACCTGCATGTATTACTTAGGGAAAGAAAAGTTCCCAGGACTGGATTCGGAGAACCAGCAGGTCTGTCTGGGTTGACAAAGCAATCAGTGTGCTGAATTTCTATCAGTGTGTTGCTCCTCTTTCCTATAGAGCAGGGGTGTCAAACTCACATCATCATGTCCTCGTCACGTGATGTATCAGGACTTTTTTTCCCATTTGCTAATCCAGGCAAGGGCATGGCTAGCACATGATGCACCCGGCCCATGGGCCAGGCTTTGACACTCCTGCTATAGAGGTTGTGCTGTCTTAAATTCTAATTCAATTTATTATAATCAAGAATCAACTTTTAAATTAAAAGTCATCTTCCTTTCAGAAAAAAACGTACATTTTTTCATAGATATTTTTGGGACAATTTAAAATTTATTCTTTGTCCTCTTAAGATAGGTTACATGTTAATTATGGTGCGCAGATAGCTAGATAACTAGGTGGTATCTAGATAGCAGTGGTGGAATTCAGCCAGTTCGCACCTATTTGGGAGAACCAGTTCTTAACTTTCTAAGAGGTTCAGAGAACCAGTTGTTGGAAGAAATCTTCTTTTGGTTTTTTTCCGCTTTACAGGGCTAATCCTGTAAGGAAGGCAGGAAGGAAACATTCTGGTGTTGTTTCTATCTTAATCTTTATTGCCCTGCTTACAGAAACTGCCTCTCCTTATTACATTGTAACAGCTAAGGCAAAGTGCCTATTGACCTGAGTAATGTTGAATTGGCCACGCCCACATGGTCAAATGACCACTAAGCCACGCCTACCCACCTGGTCATTAGGACAGAGAACAGGTTGTTAAATTATTTGAATCCCACCACTGCTAGATAGCTAGATAAAGATAGATATAGACAGACAGACAGAACTTCCTTTAGGTCAGTCCAAACTCAGTTGCTTGGACAAATTATGCAGGGTTTTTGGCAAGGTTTTCAGAAATAACTTGCCCTTACCTTATTTCTAGTGCTGAGAGAGAAAGATTGGCCCCAAGTCACCCAGCTGTGCTTAAGACAGGATTACAACCCAGGTATCCCAGTTTCTAGATGCCTTTAACCACTGCAACCAATTGTCTCTCAGAATTTATTATAACACCTGCAAAACTGACATCCTTATAGACTGGAAGAACTGAAACGAGACAGAGTGGTATGAAATAATGCAAAGGTGTTCTTATCATTTTATTTGTTATTGCTTGGGAAATGTGTTTTTAAAAGTATGCCTTACAGATGTAGAAGTACTGTTAAAAGCTGAGATTTTATTTGAATTATTGTGTTTTAAAATACTGTGACTCTATACAAGTAGTCCTTGACTTACAACAGTTCGTTTAAAAACTTGTTTTTTTGTTTGCTCCATTTGATTTCTGCTACCAATGCAAAAGTAGTCAAATCATTACTTGTTAGCATTTAAATATTTTACATTTTGGAAGCACTGCAAGACAAAGAACTGATTAATAGGGTGCTGCCAAGAAGACTAATAGATCCCAGGTGAATCATAAACATTCAGGTCTTTCAACTTGTACACCTAGTGATCCTGCTGACATTCTGATTGATATGGCCGTTGGATAGATGATTGAGTTGTGGGTTGTTCTCAGGAACTGTATTTCTGAGAGAAACTGAACTGTCTAGAGCAATAAAAGCTTAAGTAGAAAGAGGAATCTTGTGGGGGAATCTTATTCCAGATGACAAGTATTGTTACAAAGAAGCTGTACTTCAAGGGAACTTCAAGAAAATTTTGTTTCATTGAAGGAATCCAGAGTACACCAACCTTTCCAGATTGTATCAACCAGGCAGATATTTTGGGAGCCAGGCAGTCTCTTATGTAATCAGACCCTAGGTCATGTACAACTTATATAAGTAATGACCAATACTTTGAATCACACCCAAAAGCCACTGGAGCTCACAAAGTAGAGGTATTACATAGGCATAGCAAAGTATGCTCATTATTGCCCACTGATGGTAATTCAGTTTTCCTGAGAAAGTATATTTAGGGAGCAGGTTATTTATTTTATGTAATATTTCTCCTTCATTTTACCATCATTGCCAGCAAGATGTCCTCCAAGACAATTGTTTCATAAGGTAGATTCACTGTTATATTCACTGGATATCAGAATTGTGAGGAGAAGCCCTCTACAAGCCACGAGGATGAGTTTGCAAAATGGCATATATCCGTTCTCACCTGAAGACAGATTCTGGATCAACTGCTCCTGTTTTGAAGGATGGCTAGTGTTATTATTTCTTACCAGCTTTATTTAATCATGCCAGCCTAGATGTGAATAAATTACTTGCTGAAACCTGGTAAGAATTGTTAGGAGAAGATGACTGAGTCATGTGCCGGAGATTAGAAATGCTTCTTTACCAGAGAGTTGTGTAAATAAATAGGACATCATAGAAGCCTGTTTCACTGAGAATACAAAATGTTCTTCACTTTGTTTAAAATAAGGTTCCTCATCCAGACTTTCTGGAATAATGAACTATGTTTTAATTCAATCTTTCATTGAGGATGCTAATTATCTGGATCCTCCTCAGTCTGGTTTCTAAGACAATACAATAATGGTAGTGCTTGCTGGGATCTGGCAAGTGTTACTAGGAGAAACGCTCTGCTGGATGCCATTACGCTTTTATTTTCCTGCAGCATCTGGACAATATGGAATCTTGGAGGTAACCTCATCTGTGGTGGATCTTGCTTGGTGTAGCTAAAAGTTCCTAGGCAGGTTCTGGGAAAGTATTTCTCAGCCCACCTACTAATGGATTCCAGCAATAAACAAAATACTAGGAAAAATGTTCCTAACTGTATGGATCAACGGAGAATGGAGCAATCTGCCCTGGAAGATGATATGTTTCTTTTACTGAAGAGGTAGAATGCGCACTAACAATGGGGTTTTTTTGTATCAACAAGAGGTTGGACAAAGTGATATTTGATTATCTTTTCTGAGTCCTATATTTCCATAAATGAAGCTATTTTTCAGGCACGATGCATCCTCTTAACATTCTATGAAACTGCAAATTGTTTGACCATTCAGGTTGTGAAGTTTAGGTTTAGGTTTATTGGATTTATATGCTGCCTTTCTCCCAAGGACTCAGGACGGCATACAACATAAAAGAAAACACCAGTGACGTGCGGTGAGCTTCATGGCCGGTGAGGCAAGCCCCGCCGAAGCCCCAGCAACGCGTCCGCCTTAGAGCGGGACCAGGACCTGCTCTATGGTGGACGGTGCCAGGATGCGGCGGCAGGGCTCTAAAGTGGTGGCAGGGCCCGGGTAGCAGGACTTTAAAGTCCCGGCGCCGTTGGCCATAGAGCGGGACCCAGTCCCAGTCTATGGCGGACGGCGCCGGGACACGGCAGCAGGGCTTTAAAGGGCTCTCCCCTCCCCAGCCAGCCAGCCCACCCAGCCCATTCCTCCCACCACCACCGCTGTGTCCAACAGGCCAGGCGTCTTGCATTTATGGCAGACATAAACGCGAGACGCCTGGCCTATTGGGACACAGCGGCGAGAATGTTCCTGCTGCTGCTGTGCTCTGCCGCCTCGCCCCCCCCGCCTCCTCTGACCCCACCACTGTGAAGAAAGAAACACGCACACACACGCACAAATTTCTCACAATAAAAAATTACAAATTAAATTGCAATAATTTTGAATCCCCCCCCCCTCCCTCCGTCCAATCCACATACCTTTTCCAGCTGTGGAAACTCTTTCAACTCTCCTCTTGTCCGCCCACCATGATGAAATTGTAAAAAATTAAATAAAAAAGCAACAGGCATGATTTGCTGCTCCCAGATCAGGAGGCGGGAGAATCACGTGCCTCCTTTGCATAAGGAACTTTTTGCCTTTTAACACTTGCTTAACTCCGAGCAAGGGTTAAAAGGCGAAAAATTCCTTATGCAAAGGAAGCCGATAGTTCTCTCGCCTCCCCCTACAGTTAGCACTAAGCAGACTCAGAGTCACTGTGACTGTGGAGTCTGACAGCAACTACCTTATCCTTTTTAATTATTTTTAAAATTCTTTTCTTTTCCTCATGACACTGGTGAGGCCCCGCCTCCCCTGCCTTCCTGACTGCAAGACCCTGGAAAACATATTACAAAAATTAAAAGCGACATTAAATAAAGTATCCAAAAAAACCCAATTGATATTTACAATAAAAATTTAAAACTTAAATTAAAATTAACCACCAAATTAATCCTATATTTTATTCTATTCAGGCCAGGCTGGCTTGCTGGAAAAGCCAACTATTTAGGGTGCGTTGGAAGGACCGGAGGTCAGGGATTAAGCAAAGCTCCAGGGGCAGCTCATTCCAGAGGGAAGGCGCTCCCACAGAGAAGGCTCTCCCCCTGGGGGTCTCTAGCCGACACTGTCTGGCCAACGGCACCCTGAGGAGGCCAACTCTGGGATCGCACTGGACTGTGGAAGGCTATTGGTGGCAGTAGGTGGTCTCGCAGGTACCCTTGACATAAGCCATGGAGTGCTTTAAACATCATAATTAGTACCTTGAATTGCACCCGGAAGACAACCGGCAACCAGTGCAGGCAGCCTAAAAGGGGTGTAACATGGGAGCACCTAGGTACCACCATGATAACCTGTGCGGCCGCATTCTGGAAACCTCCAGGTGCTCTTCAAAGGCAGCCTCATGTAGAGAACATTCCAGTAGTTCAGGCGAGAAAGGACAAGGGCATGAGTGACTGTGCACAGAGCATCCCGATCCAGAAAGGGGCGCAACTGATGTATCAGGCAAACCTGGTAAAAGGCCCCCCTGGTCATGGCCGTCAGGTGTTCTTCTAAACTAAGCCACGTATCCAGGAGACTCCCAGATTGCGGGCCCTCTCTGAGGGGAGTAAAGTTTCTCCTCCTATCATTAAAGATGGAACAAGATGCACAAATCGGGATGATGGAAACCACAGCCACTCAGTCTTGGAGGGATTGAGCTTGAGCCTGTTCTTCCCCATCCAGATCCGCACAGCCTCCAGGCATCAGGACATCACTTCGGGGGCATCATTTGGGTGGTTTGGGATAGAGATGAAAAGTTGGGTATCATCAGCATATTGATGATACCGTACCCCAAAACCATGGATTATCTCAGCCAGCGGTTTCATATATATGTTGAACAGGAGGGGTGAGAGAACCGACTCCTGGGGGCACCCCACAAGTAACACGCCTCGGGGTCGATCCCTGTCCTCCCGTCAACACAAACTGCAACCAATCCGACAGGTAGGAGGACAACCACCACAAAACGATGCCCCCCACTCCCAACCCCCTGAGTCGTTGCAGTAGGATAATCCTGTCCATGCCCTCGGGGGTCACAGGGTCAAACTAATCCCAGATAGTCTCCACAAGATTCATCCCCGTCGACTCGCCCAAATCTACCCAGTCAGAGTCCAAGCCTGTCAGAATCTGAGCGATTTTATCCTGCAGATACTGAACAAATTCTTCAGCCCTACCCTGCAGGGGGTCTTCCCCAGTTCCTTGGTTAAGTAAGGAGCGGGTCACCCTAAACAGAGTGGCTGGGCAGTTATCTGCGGACGTGATAAGACCGGAAAAATGTTGCTTTTTTGCCGCTTTTATCGCCACTAAGTAGGATTTAATATGAATTCTTACTAGTGTTCGATCAGATTTGGACTGGCTGGCCCTCCAACCACTCTCTAGGCATCTTTTTTGGCGTTTCATCTCCTGGAGCTCCTCGGTAAACCAGGGAGATATCCGGGATCAACACCAGGTCAGAGGCCACAAAGGCACAACACGGTCCAAGGCCCCAGTGGCCGCCCTATCCCAGGCTTCCACTAGGGCTTCAGTCGAGCTCTGAGTAAGGGATTCAGGAAAAGTCCCAAGCTCCATCAGGTACCTTTCGGGGTCCATCAGGCGCCTGCGGCGGAACCATCTAGTTGGTTCCACCTCCCTGCGGTGAAGGGTAGCAGTATGGAAGTCAAGCCTGATGAAGAAATGATCAGACAAGGGTTGGAGAGAAATATCCCCTAAATCTAGATCATTCATCCACTGCCTAGAGATGAAAATCAGGTCGAGTTAGGTCCATAGGCGTCATGGAAGCCATGAACTCCCGAGCTGACTCAGATGTCTCCCCAATGGAAGGCAGATTGAAATCCCCCAGGATCATAAGTCTGGGGAAATCGACCACCAATCCGGCTAACACATCCAGCAGCTCTGGCAGGGCCGATGAAACGTAGCAGGGAGACAGGTACGTAACAAAAAGGCCCACCTGAACTCCAAGGCCCCATTTCACAAAAAGGGACTCACACCCACCTATCTGAGGCACAGTGACCTCCTGAGGTCCGAGACTTTCCATAATAACTACCACCACAACCATCCCCGCCCCTACCCTGGGCTCTCAGCTGGTGAAACGCCCAGATGCCTGGTGGGCATAATTCACTAAGGGGAACACCCCCCTCATGGCCCAACCAGGTCTCCATAATGCATGCCAGGTCTGCTCTACCTTCCTGTATGAGGTCATAAATCAGGGGAGCCTTATGTACCACAGACCTGGTGTTAAGCGACACCAGCCGGAGACCAGGGTCCTATAATTCCAAGCACCCGGGGGTGCGAGAAGGGCGATGAGGGTCGGAACTTGTGATCGCTCTTAAACAGTGAACCCCGCATCCCCCGAACATAATTTGGCCCTTGTCCCCCACTATATCTGCCTCTCCCACAAACATTAGAGATGGTAAACCCCCCAATGGAATGGCTTAATGTCTCCCCCGGAGTCCCAACTGTTTCCAGCACTCCGGACCCATGCCCATTAGTTAGCTCTGCCCTGTGCTCTGGCAGACTCCCCCCCCCCAAGTCTGTATGAGCCATCCAGATCAACCCCCCCCTTAAAATTTGATTTTAAAACCCCTGTAAGAAACCCCTAAGAAGCCTCTTCTTCACATGCCACCTCTCGGGATCCCAACATCCATCATTAAGGAAGCCTCTTGATAGGCAAGAAGACCATCCCTGGGAAAGGGGGAGTTCCCAAAGGGAGTAAAGTTCTGTCGCAGTATAACATAGAGGAGAGTGTGGCATCAATCAAATGGGATGACATCACAGGGAAATGGAACGGGGAGATGACATGTCCATGAGGGGGGGCAGCTGACAGTGTTCAAGGGGATAGCGGGAAGCTTATGTCCATCATAGCAATAGTCGGTGTTAAGGACAATATGTAGGGGTAACGGCCAGATGTCAAAATTGCAGCAGATGATAAATTGTGAGGTGGTGAAGCGGCCAGTGATGGCGGCAAACGACAGTGGCGCCAGCAGCGGCTGCTCCAACAACTCCAACAACTAAGCTCCGTCCATGCCAGCCGCACTCATATCCGTCGCCAGGGCCACACTCCATTGACCCAGTCCATAGTGTCACAAGGGGAGGGGCCAAATGGCACAGTACGGTGGCCCAGGCAATGGTGGTGATACCAGAGGGGGCCACAACAAAGGACAACTTCCCACACCAACTGTACCCACGCCAACTACTGAAGCCATCTTCTGCTGGCATCAATATCCATGCCAACTGCCTCGGCCACTCCCCGCTGATCCAGCCTATCACATCCATAAGCAAGGTGGCGGGGGAGCAACCGGGATAACACCACGGCGTGGGGAGCAGCAGTGGCAGAAACCCCAGACAGGGCGTCCCGCCGCCGCCAACCACACCCATGCCGGCAGCTGCAGACGCTCTCCATTCTCCATTCACCACCAACCACCCTGTTTCACTCACGACGTTCCGGCTACAAGGCAGGAAATTGCAGCTCAAGGGTACCCCTGAGGTCCCAGGAAGTTCTCATAGCTGGACCTGGAGCCAACCATGGAATAGGGTACCCCCTGCAAGCCCCGAGAAGGACAATCATCTCCCCGAAGCTCTCCTCGCGACAGGACACCATCTTGGGCATGCTCAGACCGAGGAGTTAAAGAAATTCTGCGTCTGCACAAATGTTAGCAACCGGTTCACTGGAAATGTGAGTGTGTGCCTTCCTCGCTTTCACATGGCTTCAAACACACAGCAAAAGCAAATGAAGTGTGGCAATCAGCTGGGCTTCGTGGGTGGGGAACAAGGTCAGAGAGTGAGATAAATAGGACATGCTAGTGCTGGGCCGTTTGGGGGAGGGGGGCAGCTAGTGGTTAGAACTACTAGTTCACCTGAACCAGCAGCAGCCCACCACTACATCGAGCGGTATGAGAGCCAGTTTCATGTAGGTGTTAAGATACAGATAGTCCTCAATTTACAGCACTTTAATGACTGCTCGAAGTTACAATAGTACTGAAACAAAGTGTCTTATGACCATTTTTCACACTTATGATTGTTGTAGCATCCCCATGGTCATGTGATTTACATTTGAGCGCTTGACAGCTGACTCACATTTATGATGGTTGCAGTGATTATCTATGTATGTTTTAAGTACCCAAAGACTATATTAAAAATCTGTTTATTATTGTTTCCGAGTACAAGATACAGAATAAAGGCCTCAAAGTTATAGGAAGGCAGATTGTGTTTGAAAGTTATGAAAAACTTCCTAACAACAACAATAACAAAAGTTTCATTAAGGAATTGATTACTCAGAAAGTGATGACTGATGAGTTCCTCTGAGCTATATGCACAAAGAAGCTAAACGTATCTGCTGCCTGCCAAGGAAACTTTAATTTGGATTTCTGCACCAAGCATGGGATTGGATTCAGTGGATAAAATTATTTTTTTTAATTATATGATTAGTCCTGTGGCCCAAGACTAATGCTGGATTTTGGAATTTTTGGAACAAATGCATTTTGGAATCCCTATGAAAGCAAGACAATTTTTACCCATGAGCATTAGCAGTTGTCATCCAAGCCTAGGGAAATTCTATTAATGTGAATGTGATGTGTAGACTACAATCTTAGGAATATTTATTTAAAAATAAAGTTCCTGTTGGTTCATGGAACCTATTCCCTATTAATACATTCAGGGCAACATTCCTAAATTATGCATGGTGATGATTACTTACATCTTGTAGTCAAGATGCAAGTAAGATAGAGGGACATATACCTTATTGTTCTGATGGCACAGTGTTAGATTTCAGTATTGAAGGCTCAAGGTTGACTCAGCCTTCCATCCTTCTGAGATTGGTAAAATGAGGAGCCAGATTGTTGGGGACAATATGCTGACTTTGTAAACCACTTAGAGAGGAATGTAAAGCACTACGAAGCAGTATATAAGTCTAAATGGTATTGCTATTTGGTGTCAAGAGCGTGAAAAAAATCAAGAAATGATAAAACACACCTAGAAATGCAAGTGAAATATGCAAGAAAGCGCTCCTATTGTCAGTGCCAGTAGGTAGACCAGACCAGAAAAACAACTCTACAGAAAGACCACAATGACACTTTATTGAAATAGGCTATACCAACAGAATCTTGCAAGTCTGCTGGGAATGTACCTCCCCTGTTATACCTCAGTGAATCAGGGAGGCATTTGCCCGAGTCTCTAATGAATGCTATCTTGCTTCTCCTGGACTTAAGGAATGTTTCATTCTGTTTGCCCTAGGTAACAGTTGTTGCATACTTCTGTCAAGATCATGGCTTTCTATTATCGTTGACTTGGAAAGCAGATTGAAATAGAAGATAAGAGATCTGAGTAACAAGGATCTGAATAACCCTAACAAAGTGGAAGTTTAAATGAAGTAGTAACCTGAAGATGGATGGAATGCTTATAGACTACACAAACATTGTCCCCTCTCCCTTGCGTCCTTCAGAATATGTTCAAGTTGCCTCAAATGCCTAGGCTACAAGATCTGGGCTGCAATAATCCTGATGACCACTTGGTAGCATCCAAGAGATAAGAGTTCTTCATCTTGCTTTGTTTATTTAATGATAATTTAGGTTTCTGTACTAACTGGATGCATCCTAAGTCAAACCTGTCATTTACAATCTAGTTCAACGTTTTTCAACTTTAGGATGTGTGGACTGCAACTCCCAGAATTCCTCAGCCGACACATATTGCCAAGGTTGAAAAAGAAAGATCTAATCTTAGCTCTTGGACTGCAAGGGGATCAGACCGGTCAGTCCTAGAGGAGATCAACCCTGGCTGCTCTTTAGAAGGCCAGATCCTAAAGATGAAAGTCAAAATACTTTGGCCACCTAATGAGAAGGAAGGGCTCACTGGAGAAGAGCCTAATGCTGGGAAAGGTTGAGGGCAAAAGAAGAAGGGGATGACAGAGAATGAGGCGGCTGGATGGAGTCACTGAAGCAGTAGGTGTGAGCTTAAATTGACTTTGTGGGATGGTAGAGGACAGGAAGGCCTGGAGGAACATTGTCCATGGGGTTGCGATGTGTAGGACATGACTTCACAACTAACAGCAAAGTCATGGATCTGACATTCAGCATCCACAGTTCAGAGGTCTAACCTCAGTCCATCTGGAGCACACTAGCAATAGGAGGCTACCTAAAGTAGTTGCAACAAAGCCAGCTCAAAGTTGCTCAATTAAATATTATTTTAATTATAGAATCACCCTTCTGCAGTAACCTGTGCTCTTTGATGTTTTCTTATACACAACTGTGTTAATAATCATAATTAAGGTTTTTACATTACAGGGACATGCTATTCTACTGACTATTATAAGGAACATTGGGAGAATAACTTTGCGAATTTCAAACATATAAATTAATAATTCCATAGGAAGAAAAATTTAATGATTTCGTCCTTGGGTCTTTTTTTTTAAACCCGTTAAGTTGCTGCTCTAATATGCTGAATTGACTCCATCACCAGCCGCTGTCGTATTACTCCGTCAAGAAAGGCAAGCTTAATTCCTGGACGGAGTCAAAAGATAACTCCTCGTGACGTTTGCAGAAAACACCGCCGCGTCTGTACCCCATACATGGTGTTAGGGCGGAGCTTCGAAGCACATGGGGCGTGGCTTCCAGCTAGGGTTGCGTTCAAGCCCCGCCTTTTGCCGATGAACGACAACACGGGCGAAAAAGCAAGGGGAGGAGGAGGGGCAAGCCAGAGGCTCTGACAAGCGAAGCAAGGGGCGGGGTTATTCTAGAATTAACGCCGCCTCTTTCAGCGCTCGGCCGGCACCTGCTATTACTGCTGCTGCTGCTGCTGCTGAGGCAGAGGCAGAGGCAGAGGCTCTACTCGCGCCGCCGCTGCGCAAGCAGAAAGGACACCTCGGGTACCGTAATTCCCGCTCGGTTCCGCGAGCGCGCAAGGAGAAACAAAGTTCGCTTCTGGGGAAAAGAGCCGGCAGGTAAGCGCGCTGGGTTCGACGAGTCTCTCAGCTGGAGCTTGGATTCGCACGGAAAGCTTCGCTCTGAAGGGGGCTTATACGAAGGTAAAGGCGCCTAGGGCTAAAACTCAACCCGCTGCCTTATTTGCAAATCCGAAGCGAGCGGGGCGGGAGGCATCTCTCGGGTCTCCCGAAGGAGAGGCGAGCGCCGCGCGCAGCCTTGACTCCTGGAAGCTCCTGGTTGACGCTCGCTCCGCTTCTGGCCACCGCTGAGCGGGCGGCTGGAGGTCAGGTTGGTAAGAGCCGGAGGAAGGTGACAAGGTCTCCCCCAACTCCCACCCCCCACCCCCCAGTCTTCGTCCCTCAATGTGAATTGGAACCATCGTATGTTCTGTTCAAAGTTTTGTACTCCGGTGTAATCCTGCCTTGCCCTGGGAGCAGGTCCCGTTTGCTTCGTCCCTCAATGTGGATTGAAACAATCGCATCTTCTTCCAAAAGTGCTTCCCCCCCCCCCCCCAAGAGGCAACTAGACTTTCTGGTTTTAAGATCTTTCGCTTCTCATCTAAGAAGCTTCTTCAGTTCTGACTGGATGGTGAGGAATGACAACCATTTAATAATACTTTATTTGTCAGTGCACAACATATGTATCATGATTTGGATGACTGAGAATCTCCATAGACCATCATATTGTCTGTTCAAAGTTTTGTAAGTCCAGCATCATGCCTTGCCAGGGATCAGATCCAGTTTCCTCGGAAAAGTAATGCTATTAGCTCATACATGTACTGATAAAAATGTCAGTCAGCTGGTGCATGGGTCTTTCCATATAGGCAGGTTTTTTTTAGGTGGTGGTGGAGATTAGGTCAGGTGAGGTCCATAGTTTTTATAGTTTATGGAGATGCTCAGTCAAAGCTGAAGCTGAAGAAGCTTCTTGGATGAGAAGTGAAAAGTCGGTCAAAGAAAAACCAGAAAGTCCAGTTGCGTCTTAGAAAAAAAGCACCTTTAGTTTGTATGTTTTAACTGTATATGTAACTGTAAGCTGTCCAGGGTTACTTTATGGTAAGATGGATGGCCAACATTTTTTTAAAATAAATAAATGAAATAAATGTAAATAAATAATAAATAGTCCTGACCCCCTTTTTGCAGGGAAAAATCTTTCCCCACTACAAGGGCTGTGGTTGAGTAACTTGATGAAATGTGTGGCTCAGTTTTTATGAGCAGACAGACACAGAGCTTCCCTTCTAAGAAGGAAAGATGATAAACATTAAGTGGCTTCCTTCTTTCTGAGCCACTTGACTAGGGTGATGTGACATGCATCTCTCTACTCAGCTTAGAGTTTGGTAGACCTTGCAATTTGCCTACCTTTGAATGGGTGGTAAATCCAGTTCATATAAACGCTCATGGTCACTTCTCATTCCCTCTTTGAGTTTTTTTGAAGGTGTAAGTACAGTATATCACATCACTGGTTCACGTAAGTCTTATTTTTCCTGTGCCTGGCTTCTCCAACTCAGTTTAACTTCAGTCTTCCCATTGACAGTCAGGGTGATTCGGTGGTTAGGATGTTAGATATGGAGTAGGGTATCTAGATTTTTTTGGCCGCCCTTAGCTACCGAAGTTCACTGGGTGATCTTGGCCCAGTTAGTTTTTCTAACTGGACCAATTTTGGACTGTTTTGGGGGGCAAAAGTATACCAGCTTGAGCTCCTGAATGAATGTGGGACATAAATTGAATATATTCCTTGTCAAAGTTAACTTCTAACTCAGACATCTCAAAAGGATCCTCTCCTCTTTTTGAAAACCAAAGCATTTGAATAGGGCAACAACTTTACTGTGTCAACTTCTGTATTAGGAAGCATTTTATCCCCAAAAGCTTGAATAATTCCTTCTGTTCTGGTATTCTAGAAGATCATTAAAATTCTCCCAGTCCAACCAGCTTTGGCTCCTGTTATCTGCTGAGAATGCCCATTCTTACATTTACAGAATTATTTTATGTTGCTTTATGATGTTTGTTTCTGTCTTATTTCTCTTTTGTTGTACAACTTCCCTGAGTCAGAAGATTAATATAATTAACACTTATAGTCGAATAAATAAAATCCCTATCCCAATCACTATCTTGATTGGCAGCAACATTTTGCTAGAATTTCCAAAAAGATTTCTCCGCCCCAAGCTGCAGAAATCAGGGGATTTTATTTTTTGATTTCTGTCCCCATTCTTTTTGATGAATTAATTATTAATTAATTAATTAGTTTCTTGGAGTGTGTTGATAAACAGAAGGGCAATAAACTTACTTGTGAAGTGAAGATTAAGCGAAATTGTACCAATTTCAATCTCCCTTTGATCCGCTGATCAAAAATGAATTCTGCCTCCTTTTGTGAACCTTCACATTCTGACCTCCAATCTTGCACTTTGCCAGAATAGAAATCCATGTGCAGAGTTGACCATACAGTACTGTACTTTTGTTGTGTCAGCCTGCCAACTGGGAATCATAACATCAAATATTTAAAAGCTATGATTATCCTTTCTTAAAGAAGCATACATCAGCCACTGCTCTATTTTTTTAGTTCAGATGTTTAGTAATAGCCGGATTTAATATCCTGCCTTTTATTTAATTAGAGATGTTATGAAGGGAGGTATATAAGCAGCCATTGGACCATTGTGTCATTCATACAAGACTGGGGTCAGGAAGAGCACACTTTTGGTTTTGTAACACTGCCAATGTGAATTTGAGCCCTGGTTCTAAATGTTTATAAGTTTTCTCTCCACCCCCTCTCCGTCACCCCCCCCCCCTAATATATTTCTACACCAGCAACTTGACATGCAGAAACTTAACATATGAAGCTTTCTCTGCCATGGCTATAAAGTGTTTTGGCAAGAGCTTTTTCACTTGCTTAATTCCCCCATGTCATTATTGCTATCAAGGAGCTAGGAACAGAGTTAAGCATAGTATCTTTTTCAAGAAGCAGCACATTTCCACTTCCTGAATCCTAGTAATTTGCCATAAAAAAGACTTCATTTGATCACGATTGTTCTTGCCATGTTCTCGGTCACAGCAATAGCAATAGCAGTTAGACTTATATACCGCTTCATAGGGCTTTCAGCCCTCTCTAAGCGGTTTACAGAGTCATCATATTGCCCCCAACAACAATCCGGGTCCTCATTTTACCCACCTCGGAAGGATGGAAGGCTGAGTCAACCCTGAGCCGGTGAGATTTGAACAGCCGAACTGCAGAACTGCAGTCAGCTGAAGTAGCCTGCAGTGCTGCATTTAACCACTGTGCCACCTCGGCTCCTAATGATGGAAAGAATAAATATTGTTGGATTTGTAATGAGCAGTAATGAGAAAGGGTGTGGGATTATTTTCATACTGAAAGCAGCCCATTTTGCGCATAATGATAATACCCCATTCGCCTAATGACTCTTGTAATATAGCCTTATGATGCTGGAGAAATCTGAATCTCTCTAAATCAGGAATGTAGATAAGCAAGGTTGCCCTTCCCCCTTGGCACAGATGATCCCCAGAAGCTTAAGTCCCTTCCGTTTGCGGATGTACCTTCCTCTCTCGGGGACTGCAGCAACAATGAGTTGAAAAGCTATCACCGTTTGCATTTCACAAATACAAGTTCCCCAGTGACTGAGTTCAGACATCGTTCTAGGCTACAATTTGCTGAACCACAATTTTCTTTCATAGCCACTCTTGGCTGAGCTCCCTCTTCATGCTAAGCCACAAATCATAATTCACAAATTATATTAGCTGCATTGAAACAATATGCAGCACAAAACACACACATACCATTGTTTGGCTTACCACAGTCCTGTGACTCTCATCCCACCCACATGTACAGATTCAGTTCTCAGTAAGCCATCCGTGCCTGCTGCTGTAAACCAGGGAATGAAGCACCCAATGGCTCTCTTTCTGCTTGAGTCCTAAAATGACATGATTAAACTAAGATTTCTGAGGTTCTGGCTTGTTGATAACATTCAAGGAAGTTGATGCTACTAGACCTTTGAATCATACTCTATGGAACCTGCAGATAGGTTGAATGAAAGGTTGTGGGAAATGAGAATGTCTAGTCTAACGGAGAAAAGGACGAGGAGTGACATGATGATAGTAGTCTTCCAATATTAGAGAAGTTGTCTCAGAAAGGAAGGGGGTCAACCTATTCTCCAAAACAGATGAGGGCAAGATAAGAGGTAATTGATAGAAGCTTAACAAAGACAGATCCAACTTAGAATTAAGGAGAAATTTCCTGTCAGTTAAGACAATCAGTGAAATAGTTGTCCTCTGGAAGTTGTGAGTGCTCCATCACCGGAAATTTTTAAGAAGAGATTGGACAGCGATTTGCCTGGAATAATATAGGGTCTCCTGCTTGAGCAGAAGGTTGGACTAGAAGACCTCCGAGATCACTTTCAATTCTGTTATTCTGTACTCTGCAACATCTGTGTTGGGTGACAGTATGCTTCTGGTTACAGTACAGTATGCTGATGGTTAGCAATCAATATGACTTGAGGCTCCAAATAGCTTGGGGATCAACTATGATACTCTTCTGCCACTCCCTAAAATTATAAGAAGGAAACCTTATTTCTGGGTTGGGATGATACATCCTAGAAAAAAGATGGTTTTAGAAGTTGGGTCCAATCATATAATGCCTCACCAATTTAAATATTCTTCTTTTCCACTTTCTTGCTATTTCTCATTGGTTGTTGATGTCCATTTTATTCCTACAAACTTTTGTTGAAGTCCATATTATGCCCACAGGATTTGGTTCACTCTGTCACATTGGCTGATTGTTCTATATTGTTCTTATGAGTTTATAATTTTAAAGCTATACTAGCCGGGGCTTTGTACATGAAAGGAAAGGTATATGTGGCTCAAGGACTAATTATAGGGTCATTGACTGGGTGCTAAGGAATGTGAGTGTTTCCTGAAATGACTCTTACTAGGCAGTTTGCCAAAAGCTCTCTGGTTTTTTTCCCAGAATACTTAAAGGGCTATAAAATAAAGCTATTCATTTCATTAAAGATGAAACTGGACGTATATCTTTTCTTGAATAAGAGTATCAAATAATGATGCTTAGAAACAACATCTGGTATGTCTCCTACAGACCATCAGTTGGTGCATCGGATAGTAGCAGTATTTTAAATTTACTGATGGAGAAGAGGGTTCCAATGAAGAAACTTGGAAATTTCTTATCTTTCTGAACAAAGTTAGAATCAAACTGCAAAAGAGAATCCTTATTCTCACATAGTGAATGCAGCCAAGCTAGTATTTGAGTTCTAGTTTCTCAAACTTGGGTACTATGGTGTTTCTGTCTATAAAATATGCACACACACTCATAAACATTCACAAATTGCTGAATAGAATTTTATCAATCAAAGTTTCCCAGAAAATAGAAGGCTTGATAGACACTTATACAAATTCTTTTCCTCCCTCCCTCCCTCCCTCCCTTCCTTCCTTCCTTCCTTCCTTCCTCCCTCCCTCCCTCCCTCCCTCTTTCCCTCCCCATATTTTTACCTGGAAGATTGCTACAATGATAACACTAATTCATTTCATCATGAGACTTTTAAGGAAGAATAAATTTAGAGATAGTGAGGGATTTGAGTAGAGTTTGAATTAAGGATCTTTATAAGATCTCTCCATCTTTATGTAAGTTCCTCAACTGCACCAACATTGCTTTATGATGAAATAAGGGCAATTAAGGTAAGCCAAAAAAGCAGATTGATCTTTATTTACTGTTATAATCAGTTGAACATCTCCCTCATTTATCCTAACCACCAAGAGTGCTTTGGCTGAAAGATGATGAACAATATAACAATAGTTTTATTTCAAGAAATATTGATCAAAGTTATGTTTTTGTCAAGGGCGGCATTAACTGGATGAAATATTCTTTGTGGCTTACCTCTGTGTTGGTTTCAATTTTCAAAGCAAATGTATAAGCCTGTATATGTCACAATATTTTCAGCAAATTGGATCTTAGAGAAACTTGTTTCCAGTTCTTATATCACTGTCTTATTAGCGAGTTCATTTCCTTATCTGCTGATGAATTAACTAAAGCTTTACTTGATTAATCAGGGGGCCACTGTTAATAGGTAGAGCAAGGAGTGTGTTAAATGTTTAACAATTAGTTCTGCTTACTTCCATTGCTACCTGTATACTGTGTCACTAGCTGCCAAACCCAGTTGATCAGCGCGCTAAGCACTATGGTTCAGTTCTCAACCAGTTCTCAAAATTTCAGAAAAATCTAATAATTGACCTCATAAACTGGTATGAGCCTGCTCAAGCACACCACTAAGTAGGCCTATACATTTTTTAAAAGCTCTTTTTACTTTTCTGAACTGTTGAAATACAAAATGCAAAAAGAAAATGACTAACAAAATTACCAATGTTTGTCCTGAGAAGCATTTTTTTCATCATCACCATTACAATAATAATAATTGTCTGCTGCTTCCTTAAATATTTGAAGAATACATCTGTCTGTATGGTTTTGGGGTTTTTTTGTTGCAAAATTACACTTCCCTTTGAACCAGTTCTATCAGTCTAAGTGTTGCTCATAAGTAAGACTAATTCATAGCTTACAACTATGTTTCAGTTTCAACACCAAAATATATAGGAAGCTCTATCCAGTCTGGATGAACCTGGTTCTGTGCTTTTAATACCAGCTCCAGACAACACGCTGTTCAGATTGACATGAAATGTTTTATGTTTTTAATGAAAAAAATGCACCAATAAAACATATATTCAAAAAAAATGGACTAACTGAAGGAAACACTGATCACAGTAGGATTTTAAAACATCCAGTTTGATCTGCACATGTAGATAAACTCTTTTTACAATGGTAGCATGCAGTATTTTAATACTATGAAAGCTGTATATAATGTGAAATGGAAATTGTAACTGAATGTAATAAATATATATGAAGATTAAAAAAAACCCAGCTCCATGTGAGAAATTTCTCAGAGGAAGGAGTGCAATTCAAGATATTGGAGGAACACCACATTCGAAACAACAACAGAAAAAAAGAATTGACATCCAAATCTGCTGAATGTTTCTTACAGCTATTAAAGGACAGGGCACCCTGCCTAATGTCAGATTTGATAGCCTTAATGCAATCGGTAATTACTCCAGGTGCAATTTCTTCCCATTTGCTTAGCTTTCTCCCTATGTGCCTTCCAGATTGTCCATAGTTGCTGTCCATTTTTTTTGAGGAGAGCTGAGGGAGAAAAGGAGAAAGCACTGATAAATACATTCAATCCTACTCATTTTCTAGTAAAAAGGACTTGATAGGCTTATTTCAGATTCTTCCATTATCTGGTCTTTCTGCATTAAGAAGCTGCTTTCAGGACACCTAACTTGATGTATCGATGGAAACCAAGAATTAGATCTGGTTCAAGTAGAAGACTTCGACTTCTCCTATCAGTTTCTGTGAAAGTAACAGACTTGGAAAATTGGTGGACTGAGATCTGGCCATTTTTACTTTGTAGGAGAAGGTACACATTAGGACACTAATCCAGATCAAGCTCCTAAACTCTCAGGTGGGCTGCTAGACAGCATCTTTCATGGCAGGCATAATTTTCAACTGTAGAAGTCTTGATTGAAAGAAAATTCTGATTGAATGCCTATAGTTTTCTTTTTCTTCAATCTTTTTCACACATTTTTTTCTTTTTCAGGAAAAACGTGTCTAATATATATTGGTTTGATCCTATTACACATGCATTTTAAATGTCTTATGAATCATTTGTGAAGCTTCCCATTCTGCTTATTCTTTGTTATTATCACTCAGCAATTTTCTTTTTCCTGTTTATACCTTCCCACACCCAGCCCAATTTGTGCTCAAGGAACTTCCCTCCTTCCTTGTCTTACATGGTAGCTTGTATAATCAGTTCTGCCATAAACTGAGATCCTATGACTCTAGGTGAGCAGTTTTACAATCTGCAACAGTCTCTTTGGTTCCTGTCTCTTGCCTGATGTCCATCCCATCCCTTTGAACTTATTTCAGTGAGATTCCTCTATGATGGAGCTGCCATGGATAGGAAACTACGGTCGCCGGCACAATATTTAATTTAAAACTTCTGGCTGGGCTTTTCAACATCTGGGTGGAGTTGAGTAGGTAGAACCTTTTCATGACCATTCACCAGGTCCCATGGCTTTCTACCATTATCCACACATAGGAGCTCCTGATTTGTCCTGCAGCATGATGGGCAGCATATACATTTAATAAATAAATAGCATAATAAATGAATAGCATAATAAATAGAAAGAAAGAAAGAGAAAGAAAGAAAGAAAGAAAGAAAGAAAGAAAGTTGTATTGTCTGTCTCTTGCCTGTCTGTCTCACACATCTCTGATTCAAGGGGTTGTCCTTGTTTGACCATATTGATTCTTGACCAGTGACCCAAGACCAGCGATGATTTAAGGACTTCCAAATGACCAATTTCTCTCTGCTAACAAGAAATAGATGGGATTGAAAGAAAAGGGCTGTAGCACTTCATGCGAAAAGCAGAAGGAAATGGGGGAGGGGGGATCTGCTTGGTTGTTACCAATAACCAAGGAGTCACTTTACACAGAATTTCTTTTTAAAAAATCGGATATTTCTGTCCATATGTGGCAACTTGATAGGATAAATGTTTGCTGCAGAACTAAGAATGCACCTGTTCACTGGTGACATGAAAAAACAAGAGGCAGCTGACATGATTCATATCCATGCAAAAAGATAGATTTACAATCTGATATTTTTTTAAAACTTAAAAAGTAAAGTCTTCTGTGAGTCAACCTTTGTTCTGGATGGCATGTTCATTTCATTTTCTTGGTGGCAATAGGGTTCCTATTGCCTTCTTCCAAGTACTAATTAAGCCCACATTCACAGGAACCTATTTATATTTCAGTTTCTGACTTTCAAGTGTCTACACCTTGAAGAGGTTCAGACCAGTGGTGGGATTCAAATTTTTTTACTACAGTTCTGTGGGCGTGGCTTGGTGGGCATGGCATGGCCTGGTGGGCGTGGCAGGGGAAGGATACTGTAAAATCTCCATTCCCTCCCCATTCCAGGGGATGGTTACTGCAAAATCCCCATTCCCTCCCGATCAGCTGGGACTCGGGAGGCAGAGAATAGATGGTGGAGGGGCCAGTCAGAGTTGGCATTTACCAGTTCTTAGAACTACTCAAAATTTCCACTACCAGTTCTCCAGAAATGGTCAGAACCTGTTGAGTACTACTTCTGGTTCAGACATACTTCATTTATCTGCAGCAACATGTGTAATTTAGCTTTACTTTGACACCCTGTCTAAGAAATAAGTATCTTTGTAATATTTGGCCATACTGTACTATGGGCCGTGACTAGAAAGCTGTAGGATCTCCGCATGTGATGTAAGTCCTAGGCATCTGAGTCTGTACCTTTGACTGGTCAACAGACAGTTTGTTCTCTTCCTTGCTACTACAGGTAGTCGTCAACTTACAACAATTCATTTAGTGACCATTCAAAGTTATAGTGGCACTGAAAAAAAGTGTCATGACCATTTTTTCACACTTATGACCATTGCAGCATCCCTATGGTCACGTGATTTACATTTGTATGCTTGACAACTGGCTCATATTTACAATAGCTGCAGTGTGCGGGGGTCATGTGATCATCTTTTGCGACCTCCTGACAAACCAAGTCGATGGGGAAGCCAGATTCACTAAGTTACTAATTTAACAATTGCAGTGATTCACGAATGTGGCAAGAAAAGTCGTAAAATGGGGCAAAACTCAGTTAACAAATTTCTCATTTAGCAGCATAAATTCTGGGCTCAATTGTGGTCATAAATCGAGGACTACTTGTACTAAAATGTCAAGACAGCAAGGATACTTGATTTAAAAAAAAACTTCCACTGTGGTCAGTACAGCCCTTAGTATTCTTGATGGGGGCCAATTAAGTCCTTGTTATATCCAGCAGACAGTCTGGCTACTAAGGCTGGATTGGGGAAGGAGTAGATATAGGGGAAATTCATGCCAAGCCTGGGACAACAATCCCTTTGTGTTCTTTTTCAACCCACTTTCATTTGCCAGGAATTGTGCATTGCTTGGAATGTTTGCAAACTCACTGCAGGAGACCTTTGCAGGACAGGCAGTGTTAAGACTAATCACAGTATGGCTCAAAAAAATCAATGAATTAAATGATCTCCAACATTGGTATGAATCAAGTTATTAGTTTCAGACAGATTGTTGTTCCAATGTATTTACAGCTACTTGATACACAAGTTAAATTGAGGAGACGTTCTGTGCCCACCAGATTGTCAGACAAAAATCTTGCAGAATTGCTGTGGGTTGAGTGACCCAGTTAACCAGCTACACCCAAGAACAACAACCTTTATTATGAAGCACTTCATTTTTTTTCATGTTCAACCTTTTGGGCAACAATCCTCCCCAGCTTCATCTAAGCCAATGATGGCAAACCTTTTAGACACCGAGTGCCCAAACCGTGCATGCGCACACGCCCAAACTGAAAGGTGCGCATGTGAACGCATGCATGCACAGACATGTAAGAAAGTGCCCATGGCACAGACATGCACACACACACGTGTGGACATGCGCACATGCACAGCAGAAACCCAAAGTTTAGCTGGCAGGCAGGAAATGGGCCATTGCAACACTGGCAGCCTGGCAAAAGGTAAGATTATTTTTCGTTCATGAGCTTCTGTTTCATCATTTGCAGGGAAGCAGAAGCTCATGAAAGAAACGCCATGGAGATCTCACCTGGGGCAACGTTGCACGTGTCAGCAGAGAGGGCTATGCATGCCACCTCTGGCATGCATACCATACGTTTGCCATCATAGATCTAAGCCTTCTGGATGTATACGCAGCATAGATTATTTTCCTTCTCACTGAAGTCTCAACTCCCAAAATACAGCCTCCAAAAGCTTGTTTTACCTTCTTTGTAGAGTACAGGTAGTCCTCAACTTACAATAGTTCATTTAGTGACCGTTCAAAGTTACAATGGTACTGACTGCTTTTCACACTTACGACCGTTGCAGCATCCCCATGGTCACATGACCAAAATTCAAATGCTTGGCAACTGGTTCATATGTATGACAGTTGCTATATGGTCATGTGATCACCTTTTGTGACCTTCAGATAAGCAAAGTCAGAATGGGGGAAGCCAGATCAACAACTTCGTTATTAATTTAACAACTGCGATAACTCACTTAACAGCTGTGACAAGGTTGTAGAATGGGGTAAAATTCACTTAACAAATATCTCTTAACAACATAGATTTTGGGCTCAATTGTGGTCATAAGTCAAGAACTATCTGTATAAGTCTTATTCTGAACTCCCCATTCAGAAGAATTAATCAAATATAAAAATTTTAAAACTATACTTTATGGACCTGGGGCACAGCTATACAGTATACTAAGCTGCAGCCCCCTGGTTGCTAGTAGATTTCAATACATTCCTTACCAGAGGTGGTATTCAGCTAGTTCTGACCAGTTCTGGAGAACCAGTAGAGGAAATTTTGGGTAGTTCGGAGAACTGGTAAATGCAACCTCTTGCTGGCCACGCCTCCATCTATTCTTTGCCTCCCAAGACCCAGATGATCTGGAGGGAATTGAGATTTTGCAGTATCCTTTCCCCTGCCACGCCCACCAGCCACACCCACAGAAGCAATAGTAAAAATTGTTCCTTACCCCAACATTTCAATAACAATTTTGCAAATTTTAGAGTTAGAAACTCATTTTTCAAGCTGTATCCTATAGTTGTGCTCTGTCCTGTGGCTTCTGATGCCATTTCATTGCTGTGGCAGACACAAAATCCATGTTGGGTCCCAGAGTGGTTTAAATTTTCTTGTGTTGGCTGCAGTTATAAACAATGGATGGGTGGATAGAGAACAGAAAGACATGTCTATTTGCTCTTTTCCCAGATTCCCTTCCTGAGAAACTGCCATCTCTCTCACACTTCACATCAGTATATTTTTAGAACCAGGAACCCTTAAAAAGGCCAGCCTATTGATTTCCATCCATCCTAGCCCTCACGTACCAGCTTTTCCGTTTTAGAATTATATTCTGGTCTTCTTGGTAACATGACCTCAGCATCAATATTCCTATTATCTCCCATGCTTGTGTTCTGAAATAAACCAGATCCCTGCAGGGCCTTTGGCCACAACCAAAACATGTCTGGCGTTTTAGTTTTTCACAGGATTGTCAGCAATAACACGCTGTTGCTGTTCGGTTTGTACATCATAAAGATTGCTAGGAACAGAAGGTCGGCAAAGAGGCCCCTTCTAGAGAGTTTTAGCTTTTACTTTTTAAGACTTTCAGTCTTAAGACTTTCAGTCCTGTAGCTCTTGATTTATATAATGGATGGAAGATACAAACCATTGTCAGCCTAATTGCTGCACAAGACATAAATAAGCTTCTGCTTTGTTCTATGAGAAGAAAGGCATGTTGGTGATCCCTAGATTCTGAGCCAGGGAGCCTTCAGTGTTTGTTTTTTTTTAGCTATATTAAAGTTTTTAGAACCATTTCTATTTTTTTTTAAATTTTATTTTGTGCACTAATAGAGTTGGGCAGCTTGCCCTGGCTATGAAGCAACTGGGCCTTTTTTTCTGGAATCACACATCTGTTCTCAGCTGCAATGCAATCTGGGGAAAAACCCTGTTTTGTTTAAGGAGTTGAGCCGACAATGTGCTAAAAGCACATGTCTGCATTTGTTGCAAGCATTTTTACCCTATGGATCCAAGTAACTGAAAAGCTGTTTGTTCGTTAGATTTATATCTAGTTTTTCATTCAGGAGCTTCCTCCTTCCTTCCCTCCCTCTCTCCCTCCTTCCCTTCTGCTATTTCCCCCCCTATAACAACAATCCTATGAGATAAGTTGGACTGAGAAAGAGTGTCTGGCCTAAAGTAAACTTCCATGGGTGGGACCAAGGTCTCCCTAATTGTAGCCTACTCTCCTCACCACTACACTACACTGGTTATCTAATTTAATCTATTAAATAAAGCATATAAGCAAATATTATCCTCGTGTCTCTCGCCAGAAAATTCGCTATTACAAATGAGGTGAACAAAGTGTGTGGTGAGTGGTTAAGGGCCCAAGCTAGAAAACAGGAGACCATGAGTTCAAATCTCACTGTAGCCATGAAAGCCGGCTGGATGACTTATGCCAATCACCAAGGGACGGTGAATTCTAGTCCTGCCTTAAATGTGAAAGCCAACTGGGTGACTTTGGGACAATCACCAGGAGACAGTGAGTTCTAGTCCCACCTTATCCCCGAAAGCTGTCTGGGTGCTCTGGTCACTCCTTATATTATATACTTACAAGCTACATTTATCTGCTTCCATGTAAAGCTTGTGTAGATTCACATTAAGACCAGTGCTGCAGTGTTAAGAAATAATATACAGACACAATGGAGTTATCAGACATGAGAAAGAGTGCATCAGGTATTTTCCAGGAGATGTAATTCATACACTAAAGAAGAATATTTGTAGCTCAGAGTTGAAATGAGGGGTTCTTGGTGCTCTCTGTTTGATTGCTTTCTTTTTTTTCTGGTTTAACATTTTTATTGAGTTATGAGATAAAATAAGATACAAAATACAAAAATAAATAGGAGAAATAAATAGGAAGAGGGGGAAGAGAAGCGAGGAAAGGTAGGAAAAAAAGGAAAACAAGAATTGACTTCCGACTCCCTCTGCTGCCTTAAAATAGGACATTAAAATCAAATCACAACTTTTTGTTTTTTCATAATAATATAAACAAGCCTTTTCTATAAAGATCTATCAACCTAATTGGTAAAACCCAAAATCAAAATTTCATTCTTTTCCACTTCAAGCACAAAGTTCAGAAGCGGTCTCCATGTGGCAACAAAAGTACTTATTATATTCTTTTCTTTAATCCAAATAGTCAGTTTTGCCATTTCAACCACTGATGATGTTATCAAGTTTGGATAATGCAACATCTGCAATAAAACAATCAAGCTCAAGGAGCATCAAGGACCCCAGTTATCTTAGCTACATGTATGTGTAAAGAAATAATATTAGTGGCTAAAGTTGCTCATCTTACCTTTTGGCTCTTCCTTTTGAGATACTTTTGAGCAAGCACAGATGTTTGGGGGAGGGATAACTTCAAGAGGACTCAATTCTGAGCAACATCATCTCTTTGGAGCAGAATAGCAGAATCTCTTTTTCCTTGTCTTCTGTTTCATGCCTGGATAATTGGTGTATCACTGACCTGCATCAGAGGTGGGTTGCTCCCAGTTCAGCCCAGATCAGGCGAACCGATAATAATGGCAGTGGGAGGCTCCACCCACCTGTCTGGATGCTTCTGCGCATGCGCAGAAACTTCTGCACATGTGCAGAAGTGGCACACATGCACGCATGTGGGAGCACGCCCGAACTGGAAGTAAAAAAATTGGCAACCCTCTACTTCCATGGGGAAATCAAGCTGACTGAAAGAACTGTTTGATACCTAAAGATATTGGGGGGCATATATTGCAAGTGGCTTGGTTAAGGCAGAATTCTTCACTTACCCTGGCAGTAACAGGCCAGTTTATTTTCCTGCTACCAGGATTACAGATATGACCCTGGACTTTGTAGGAGAAATTAACCGAGTTGCAACATCAGCAGCTCCCATTTGATAGTAGTTCCTTGTGATCAACTCCAGTTCTTTTTATTTAGTACACTGCCTTTCTATTTACTGGCTTCTCTATTTTTTGGCACTGCCCAAAATCTTCTTGTGGCAGCTGAAAGGAATGGGGAAGTCTCAGACTTTGCATATGTTATAAATAAAGGGCTTTCTACTAGTTTCTCTAATAACCACCCACTGAGAGCCTCTATAGTCATTCTTTCTCTCATGCAGATTGAATCTGAAGTTGCTTTGCTTTAGTTACTGAAACTATTACATCAGTAGAGCTCTCAAGAGGACAAACGTAATATTGCCAGAAGACAGATGTAATATTGCCATGGCAGAGAGCTGTATTATACCAGAAGTTCCTGGATTGCAAAGTTGTTGGGCTAAATGACATTCTACTATGATGAGGCACCATCAATTATCCATAATTAACATAATAATGCAGAGGTTCCTGCTTCACTAGCATGACACTTCCTTCTTGTCCTATGTGGAACCATGGCTTGTGCCAAGGTGAACCTAGTTCCATCTTACACTTTGTTCGGAAACAAAGTTTTCAAAAGGAACTTCTCCTACCACTTGTTGCTTCCAAAGTGAATTGTTCTTGGGTACCAAAATACCGTAACCACATTTAGGCCAAGGCAGAAAAAAAAATAATGATTAGATAAGTAACTGACGCAAAAATACAGATTCTAATCCTATTAAGGAGATTTGTAACTACCAAAGACTGTACTTGGAGAAAAAGTTGTTGTTCCAGAAAGATTGTTTTTCTTGGATGAAGATGTAGAAAGCACTTGAGGAAGAAATGAAAAATCAATACATTGTACCTAAGAATTAAGGCAAGAAGGACCACATTGTTCATTAAAAGGGGAATAGTTAATAGTTCAATTTAGAAGGTAAGAGAAAGGCACAGTTTGAAAAGAGATGGTAGTAGGATAGGAAATTCTATGACCCTATGAAATGAACATTGCTGCATGAGTTGTGCTAAAATACTTTTCCATCACAGCTGGTAGTTATAGGTTGCTTTCAGGCAGGTTTTTTTTAACATTACCAAGCAAAACGATAACCATACAACAATTCCACTTTCCCCTCCTTAATGGTTTTGTTTCTTCTTAACAACCAAATGGTAGAAAACAAAGGTCATAAATGGAAGACAGGATCATCTGCAAGATAATTGCACAATGGAAATATCTTGGTTCAGAAGCCACCCATGAAAGATCACAGGACTGAAGATTGAATGGGTCCAAAGAATTGTTGTTAAATGGTACTGCCATCCCCTGTGCTGACTTGGTAGGCAAGTGGTCACCTGTGTGATAACAACAGCATGTGCATCAGTTGCAAGAACTCAAACAGTGAAGACTATCTACAGACACATTACAACCCAGTAAAACTCATAACATCACATGGATGAAGAAATGGTTTCATCTAATTAGGACTGTGTTGTCTAGGCCAAAGTCAGCATCCCTGTAATCTACAGTATGTTGCTAAACTTTCTCTACTTAAATCTAACCACAGCATAAGCATATCCTGGCAATAACCTTTTACCATGTTGGTGCCTTCATCTCATCCTATCCTGGGAGCAAAACAGATTAGGTTATTGTTAGTTATTCTGGTGTACAAGCATTCTTTTCTTGACACTATCCAAGGGCAGCCTCAAAGTGTACAAATGTGTTAGGCTTTGTGACCTATTACTTTGGAATGAAGTCATATGATGCATGGATCAGAGGAAACAAGAGCTAGATAGGAATGGGTAGCAGCGGTGGTGGGATTCAAAAAAATTTCTACCGGTTCTGTGGGCGTGGCAGAGGAAAGATACTGCAAAATTCCTATTCCCTCCCCACTCCTGGGGGAAGTATACTGCAAAATCCCCATTCCTTCCCCTCTCCTGGGAGAAAGATACTGCAAAATCTCCAATCTCATCCCACTCCAGGATACTGCAAAATCCCCATTCCCTCCCCACCCCACTAACCTGCTTTCCAGCTCCATTCTCCTGTGCAGGGCAACAAAAGAAGACCCAGCAGATCAGCTGGGACTCAGGAGGCAGCAAATAGATCTGGGGCAGGGCCAGCCAGAGGTGGTATTTGCTAGTTCTCCGAACTACTCTAAATTTCTGCTAGTAGTTCACCAGAACTGGTCAGAACCGGCTGAATACCACCTCTGGGTAGCAGGGAGATTTAAGGTTGTGGTGATACAGTTTTCTGCCAGCTGATGGATGGGTGAGAAGATTTCACAACAGCAGTGGAGAAAGTTTATGATGAATGAAGGTGAATATATGTGTCCTAGTATAATGTTGCAGGATCCAATCTGGCTCAGTCACTGGGACCAGAGGTTTTGTCTTCCGGGTTTTAGGACTCATGCTGGAGTGACTGACCCAGATTGGATCCTGCAAAGTTTATGATGATAATCCTCTTCAATTTACTCTTTTTCTGATCATTCCTCATAATCTCCAAATTATAGGAATACTCATCAGACCAGTAGTGTTGGGAACTCCATCATCAAAATTTCTTCATCCTTTATTCGGCTTACACTGAAACTTAAACTGAACTCCTCCTTTTAAAAAAATAGAACTATATATAACCACAATGTCTTGACATTTTAACACTGCATCTGGAAAGCAGGATGAGACTTGATTGCATAGGGTTAATAAAAATGAGATGGGAGAAAAATAAAATATAAATAGCTTATTTACCATGCAGTTAACTGCTTAAGAGGTAGGTTAACCAGGCATATTCCCTTATTCCTTATGTTTTACTTTAGCTGAGCATTCCCCACTATTTGTACTTAAGTGACCAACATTCATTTACTGGGAGCACATATTTTGGTTGTTCACTCACAGCTTATAAAATTCCTTATTTATAGGCAGTAGTCAATAGATTTCTGCAATGATCACAGCCTTTTACTCTGCTTATACTTAGCCATTCATAAAATCTGTGAAATTATGCTTTAAAAGCATTCTAAAGCCTCAGTTCAGAAAATGTATAAATGTTTGTAAGTAATCAGTAATGGAGAGATTTGTATGGGTGTTATTATAGCCATCATATCAGCTATCATTGTTTGATTCCTGGAACATTCACTTCATGTTTTTATAATTATCTTAACTCTTTATTTTCCCTGACCGCTTTGATGATGGACATTTCAGGAAATGGGGACTTTTGTGTATTGCAATGTCCAGTGTGTTTCAAAATGGAGGTGCTCTTCATTTTATTTGTGGGAAAATCAAACCTGGACTCTGGAGGTTGAAACTGATCAAGTGAACAAATAAGATGCAGAAAGTGTTGATAAAATGGGTGAGGCCTTCAATGGATTATGGGAAGCAGGAGGGTCCCTGATATCTGTAAATGAAAAAGGATTAAATGTTGAAAAATCACCTCAGATCTGTAAAGGAATAATTATCTGATAATTATAATTACATAAATAATTTATTTATCACGTAAACAAACATAAGGACTAAACAGTAGCAAACAAGACCAGGAGGAACTTCAGCCTGCAATAATCACGCCTTTTGATCATGAAGAACCTACAACTTTCTTAGTGCTCCTCCATCGCTCAGAGTTTCAAGATATTTGCCTTCTATTCCTGTTCTAAACACAGTAGACATTGTGTTTCACTGTCAGGCTGTTTGCTTAATGAGTGCTAGTTGCATTTTGGAAAACTACGACTGGCACAATGCCTCAAACACAAAAGAGGCTCCTTGCCAGTATTAACAAATCATCACCTCTCCTGCTCTTCAAAGGTTGGCCTGGTTTTGCTCTTAAGATACTTTCCAAGTTTCACTTCTGCACAGGTATAGCTAACTTAGATGTTCTGTTAAAACCAGAGGAACATTTTTGCAACAAGTACTTACCTACAGTACATGGGAAAGACCATGAACTGGGTTGATTCAGAAAACATTTATAATTTGAGGACCAGAGTCTTGCCAAAATGGGCATTTTCAATTTGGCTGCGCAGCACATGCATACTGCCTATTTTCCCAAGATAGTTTGACTAGCTACCACACGAGCCCAGAAAAAGTTGCATGCAGTTGAAAGAATTGCTGACCAGTGCTACACCTGCCCCCAGGTAACTCAAAGCACTTTTTTCCCTTCAAGTCCAAAATAGTGCAGAGTACTATGGGAAAAAATAACTATTCCATCTGGGCCTAGAAGAGAGGGAGGGAAGAAAGAAGCAACAAGCAAGCCTAGTACTGTGCTGGTCTTGTCCCTGGCAAGAATGGTAAGTTCGGGACAAACTCTTGTAAATCTCACCAGTGACCTTTTTTATGAGGTACTGAGTGCCGTCAATCTAGTGTTTCCTTCAGTAGTTGGAAGCTCAGGTCAGTTTTCTCAAACCTGCTGGACAGAACTAGCTTTGAACTAGCAGAGATTTGTTGTGTAGAACAATCAACTAACACTTTTGGATTTTGCAACATACTATGGTTGTCTTCAGACTGGAGTTGATTTAAATGCATTGGGATTCATATTGCACAATCAAATGTGCCCAGGATTAGCCACAGGTGATATCTCTGTATAAAGCAGCCTCACAGCCTATGAAAGTTACCAATCTAGATGGTTCTTGGTTTACATGTTAGATTTACTAAGTATTACTTGGAAGATGCACATAGTAGGAGAATGTTTTATAAAATCTGTAGATGCCAGAAATTTGATGTGCAGCTCTTGGGCAAGACACGGGCATCGCTCTTATTGTTAGCATGAATAAGTCAGGATACAGGGAGAAAGTTTTTCGAAGGCACTCCTGTCTTCAGTTGAGAAGAGATACTTCTTTGAAGGCCACCTCTTATAGGCTTACCACTAATACGATAAGGATTTAGAAGGGGAGAATTTGAAAATTAAAGCCTTTTGCCTATGATGAAATTGAATTAACGCAGAATTAAGAAGGATTGTGCCCAGAGCCTCCATTTCAGTTAGAGAAAAGAAGGTGACATTACTATTTGCTCTTACAGCCTCTCAATGTAAGCCACAATGGGCAGTTAATCTTGAGTTAATCATGAGTCCCTTCAAAACCTGGGATCTTTTAAAAATTAGTTGGTATACTGTTTTTCCCTGCAAGCAAGTAATATATGCAATGTTTAAATAAAAGACTCTCGATTAAGCATCTTGTCTACTAAAATACTGTTAATGTGAAAAAGCAAAAGTTAAGAGAAAGAGCCATGGTGGCGCAGTGATTAGAATGCTGTATTGCAGGCTAATTCTGCCGACTGCCAGCAGTTCGATTCTCACGGGCTCAAGGTTGACTCAGCCTTCCAAGGTCAGTAAAATGAGGACCAGATTGTTGGGGGCAATAGACTGACTCTATAAACTGTTTAGAGAGGGCTGTAAAGCACTATGAAGCGGTATGTAAGTCTAAGTGCTATTGCTATTACTAGGAAAATATTGTGATAAAGCTTTAAACTGCAGCCCACTACCTGAAATGAAATCTGTGGTGTTTTATAATGTTCTGGAAGGAAACATGTTTATTAGATATTTATAGAAGGAGAGGAGACATGGGCAGGGAGGAAAGAAACACGGTTGCTTCATTCCAAACTTTATACATTATTTACTATGCAAAGCACCGTTGTTCTAATCATTACAGACTGCATTCAGATCTGCTCTGCTGACAATAGGAAGTGTGATAATGTAACTCCAGATTCAGAAAACCAAAGCCTCCCTAATTAACTGATAATTGCATTTTCTAGAAAGATATTCTAGGAATTGAAGAAACTGAATTTTTCTAAACAAAAAAATATTTTCTGAAAACGTTAATATCTTAATATGAATTAAGATATTATGTGAGTTGTCTGCATCTAAAATAGAGGCATATTTTTCCTTATTTACCCTTGTTTTCTCTTTATTTTCCCACTTCCATCCTTGCTTTTTAATATCTGTACGGAACTCTTGGCTTGTGCTACGAGATGACACAGAGAGCTCTACAGAGTAGTATATAACTCAGTTGAACACAGTTGATTTTATTTTCTGACAACATTATTTTGGTTATTCTAAACCTCATACTATTATTCCCGTGTTAATACAAAAGATAGGTGCCTTTAGCATTTATTCTATTCTGTTAGCTGATCTGAATTGAAATTGATACTGATAGGTGAAAATTGACTCACGGTAGTAACCTATGACAATCACTAAGTGTTGTATCTTATGATTATCTATCTCCTCCCACTCATGGCTATAACCATGTTGCTTATATTTTTACAATTTATATTGTTCTGTTGATTTCCTGGTATGATTAGATTTCCTATTAGTAACTGCAGCAGAATTGTGTGTGATTTATCAAAGTCACAAACCTTTGATGTTTTGTGATTTCTTGCCCCGTTTTTGCATTTCAATGGAAAGATGACTTTGGAAGCCAAGGAAGCTACTGGTTGCAGCTGGGTTGCCTCAAGTTGCTTTCAAAACGATATGTGATGAATTTCTAACAACTGGCGTGGCTAATGCAAGGGATCATCTCAAATGGGATTTTGCTCTTGTAACTCATGTCCTAGAGTTGATGGAAGAGCACCATGTGCCTCTGGATGGTAATTATTGCAGGCAGTGCATCACTTGAACAAAAGCTTTTAAGCTCACCAGCTGCACTTTTAGAATTTTTGTTCATTTAAAACTGTTTTGCAAGCTCTGGCTTTTAAGGATTATTGTTTCTGAAGAGAGATCAAGAGCCTGATATAGCAGGAAAATGGCATTTCAATTCTTTGAGAGAAACCCCAACAGTTTCTCATGAAAACATACCCCTGAGGAACTCAATATCCTAGAATTGATGTTTGATTGGATTTTGTTTTTGTTGAGACCAATGCTTGTATATGACAATCCTCCCGATTCTACTATGGGATATGCCTAACATTGATCTAAACAATTGTGTTTTCTAGATCATTCCCCTGTAGAGTAGTGCCTTCCTTGCAGTTCTTCCCTCTGATAGAGTAGTCCGCATAAATAGAACAGGAAGGAAATTGATCCAAGTTAATTAGCAGTAGATCAGTTTTTGATTGATTGATATCCAGATCAATCAACAAATCTAGGCTGCTTATTTTTGCTTTGTTTACTGATGTTTGACCTTGAAACAGAAATTTACCATCTATAGAAGCAAGTGGGATATATTAAGAATTTGACCAATTGGAAGACCCCATAACATTATTTAATCATGGGAGGGGGAAGGGTTATTTTGTATTAAAAATACAAGTACACTTCATCTGAGAGTTACCTCAATTTTGTTTACAAAACTAAGATTCAGCAAGAATGTTTGAGAAGGGGAAAGTTGTGGTTTTGGAAAAATAGTGACTATGCACCCTACAGGAAAGTTAAAAGGATAATTATGCTCAGTGGCTGGGATGACTTGTTCATTTCAGGAAGGAATAGTCAAGGACAATGTTTCTGCTGGTCTCTGTAACATGTTTGCTAGATTCTTTGCAAAGAAGGTGACTCATATCCCTCAGACACCTTTTAAATGGAGTCTAATGTGATCTGGGATAACATCTTGTGACACAGTCATTCAACCTTGTGAAGACCGAGTAACAGCATAGAATCTTCTATAATAAAATTTCCATCACATGTGGCTAGATCTATGCCCTTCGTGGCTTCTTTGGATGAGTATGAGTAGCTAGAGTCAAGAGGTGGTGAATGTTTCTTTGAGAGGAGACATAGTACTTCAGCTTTGGAAAAAATGGTGATATGCTGTTTCTTGAAAAAAACCTATCTTGATCAAGCTAACTTTTGCCAGGTATTTAACCTTCCCTTTTTGAGGAAGGTGCTGGAAATAGTAATGGTGAATCAGTGTAGTAATTGGTGAAGCCCATTATCTAGATCCCTTCCACTCTGGACTCAGACTCAGGCATGAGACAAAAACAGTATTGGTTGACTTGGTGGGTAACCTGAGAGTCTGCTCCTCTTTGTCTTATCATCAGACTGCTTACTATCTTAATACTACTGCCCATGGTGTCTTACTGAACTGCCTATAGCAGAGATCCACAACACCTCGTGCAAACAAACAAAGCAGAGGTGGGTTTCTGCTGGTTTGCCCCGGATCAGGCGAATCGGTAGTGGCAGTGGCAGGAGGCTCTGCCCACCCACCCAGACGCTTGTGCGCATGCACAGAAGCACTAGCAAACCGGGTAATAAAATAAATTGAAACCCACCACTGAAACAAAGCCCCATCTGCAGAATGCAGGCAGCACATGACCCCTTCTCCAGTTCACAGAAAATCCTCTCTCCATGGAACTGGTCCCTGGTGCCCAAAAGGTTGGGGGTTGTTGGCCTATAGGTTTCCCAACCTATAGGGTTGGGAAATGGGGATACCATTTTATTATGGTACTGTTCCTATTCCTATTTCAGTCATTATTAAGTGAAGAAGTCAAGCCCACAATTATTCTAACATGGACTCCCTCAGAGCTCAATTCTCACTTCATTTCTATTTAATATTATGTGAAAATACCTAGAAGTATTTGGGATAAGATATCAGTATGTGGATGACACTCAGTTGCACACTGCTGTCCTTGGTCAAATCAGAAGTGTTTGTTTATTAATTAAATTTGTATAGCCTTCCAATCTTACCAAATGAAACTCACAAAAAATGCGGGAATTCTCACTCAGAGAGAGGACGTTGTCGATCTGGATGGGCCAAAATAACCCCATAGGTTGAATCCCAGAAAGACAAGATTATTATTAGTTCAGAAATGTCAGTGATTCCTCATACTCTACTGATGATTGTTTTCACCTTGTCCACAGCCTGAGGTTTCTTCTGGGCTCACATCTCTAGGTAGAACAATGGAGGAAAGCCAAGGCCAAAGGGACCTTTACGCTTATTTCTCTGGTAGTAGTTGAAGCCCTATCTGGACCATGAAGCCATCATGATCATCATTTATACTCTGTCTTTGAAGATAATCTGTAAAGATCAGCTTGTGCAAGGTGAAGCATCCAGGATGTTTGGAAATGAGAGTTGCCAGTGTTATGTAACACCTATTATCTGGTTAATTTGTTGGCCATTAGTGAGTTTCCAGGCCCAGTGCTGATTATTACTTACAAATCTCTAAATATCTGAGTTGCAGGGCAACAGAAGAAATGAGGTTGCTTAGGACTGCCACCACAAGAGATCAAAGGGGCATGGACCTAAAGGCAAGTCTTCTCATTGGCAAGATGTTGTAAACCAATTTATCTCTTGAGGTGCATCAGCCTTATTGGCTTTCATTTGAGTCATTAAACAGTCTCATTTCTCTGAATATTTGGAGATTGATTTTTAGTTGTCTGGTTCATGGTTGATCTGTAGCTGCTATCTTTTTATTCTGCTGGTATTGAATTGCATATTTTGCCTTGTGAACCATCCATAGCCTTCTGGACTGAATGCTATGTAAACCTTTGCAGATAAATAAATACATCACTTCTCTGTCTACAACCTAGGATATCTGTGATAAAACCTGTGATATCCATAAATCTATTCCCTGGAAGTATTTTGAAGCAGTTAAATGCAATCTTTCCAGTAAAAATCAGTAGCTTTGGTAGGTAACTGATGTGTGCCATACCAAAATTTATATTCTGTTAGTGCAGACAAAGGAAAGTTTCCTGGATTTGTTTTTTCGACAAGAGTAGTGATTGGAATAGCTTGGTGTTGGTTTTGGACTTCAGAGCTATTGGTGGGAATTATAGTAGGGGTTGAAATCATCAAAGGTCTTCCAGTTCATGAAACAAGCAAGATGATCATGAAATGTGGTTCCAATGCTATTGAGACTCAGCTGTAGAAAACAAGTGTTGTAATCTTCTGCCTGTTAAAACAACTGCCATTTATTTGGAGTTAAAATATAGCTTTCCATGCAAAAATAATTGTCGTTATTCATATTTTCTTAAACTGTGAATTAGGAAGGGAGAGTGTGGTTTTCAGCCAAACTTTTATGGATTTAGACATTAGGCCTGACATTAAGCAATGACTGATTAGACCTTCTAACAACCCATTAAGTTCTACTCTCTGAGTTTTGGATCATAGCTGGTTATAAAGTTCTCTAATAAGCCCTATATATCTGATTCTCCTACTGCATTATAACTTCGGGTTGCGTGATATAAACAATTCCCTACAATATAGAGAATAAAAGACATAGGAGGTAGAAAACAACTGGGAGAATAAGTGGAATAAAAGAAAGGGTGTTAGGGATTCATCATTTATGCTTGTAGTGGTACCAAGTAGAAGAATCTTATCAGCAGGACACCATTCTTAGCTAAAGGAATTTGCTTTCTGCCTCAAGAGTGATGATCATTAAACTGGCTTTGAAGAAATTAACAGACACATTCATTGACTACTGTTGGGAAATGCCCACCAGGGCATGGAGGAAGACACAAGTGAAGGATTAGCCTTGAATTGTGCAACTGCAAGAGATACAGGACTGACAGCGCCCCCCCCCCCCCGGACCATATCTGTTCCCAAGAGAAGGCAAGCAGTCTGGAGGATTCCTATATAACCGGTAGAATATAATGAAGTAGTTAGCTTGGATCTGGTTGCTTGCACCTGACTACTGACCACCGTCATTGGTACATGGTGTCTTGAGGTCCAGAGTGGATAGACTTCCAGATACCAAATATGGAAAGAGATGGAAAGATCTATCTCATGTCCTGCTTATGAACTTCCAGATGTGCTTCTAGACTAGAGGTGCTAATAGCCACTTAGAAACAGGAAGCTTACATGGGAAGGTATTTATTATGTTGTCATAGTTTTTCTTGTCCTGCCTTACAAAAACAGCTAAATCCATAAAGCATGAATGGAAGGAATCATCCTCAGACTATGCACTACTGGAAAATCCTGCCTGAATCCTCACTCTGTGCTTATCTTTCGCCACAGGTTAAAAGGCAAATGGGCTGATGTCTCCTCTGTTCAGCAACAGGTGATGCCCAGAACTATAAACTGAACTGGGAGTTCCTAAAATGCAAAACATATGAGTGGTTTGGTTGGATTAAAGCTGACATTAAGAACGAACACGTAAGTTCTGGCAAATTGTTGGAATCAATATATTTTTCCTTCTCTTTTTTTTTCCTCCTCCAGTTTTAATTGCAAACTTGATTTTTCCACAATTCTCACCGTGTCTTTGGAGATTACTAAGATTTATTGGATATGCTTATTTACACAGGTTTCAGACCCACTAAAAACCAATTAGGTAGGCATGCTGGGAGCAGACCTATATGATTAAGCATACAATTTGCGCAGCATTGTTTACTTGCTTCTGTCCACAAAGTCTAGGAAACCATCTTTCAGGGTGGCAAAGAGTAGTTTGTTTTATTCCTCTCCACCACCACCTAAATCTCATGAGGAGGTGCCAAACTGGGCTACAAAATTCTGGACAACCGCCAAAAAGCAGCAGAACGGCACATAACGCTGTAATATAGTACTTGATGCGATGGCTCAGTGGCTAAGACACTGAGCTTGTCGATCAGAAAGGTCGGCAGTTCGGTGGTTCAAATCCCTAGCACCACATAACGGAGTGAGCTCCCGTTACTTATCCCAGCTTCTGCCAACCTAGCAGTTCAAAAGCATGTAAAAATGCAAGTAGAAAAATAGGAACCATCATTGGTTGGAAGGTAATAGTATTCCGTGCACCTTTGGCATTTAGTGATGCCAGCCACATGACCACGGAGACGTCTTCGGACAGCGCTGGCTCTTCGGCTTTCAAACGGGGATAAGGACTGCCCCCTAGAGTTGGGAACAACTAGCACATATGTGCAAGGGGAACCTTTACCTTTATAGTACTTGTGCCGTGTCATGCACTCTAGATCCAGTAACTCTTCCTTCATTACTTGCATTTGTTTTTGTATAACTCTTCTTGGGAAGGTCAATGTTTGGCTGTTGTTCTTCTCCCTTTCTTTTTATACCTGCCTCCTCCAGGTGTATAGAGATTTATATACTGTCAAGTAGTCTGGACCTCATTGTTCTAGTTGACCTGGGACATTCAAACTTCCTGTTTGAGGAAAAAGTTTACGAATGGCTGTTCTTGCAGCAGCATTGTGCTTCTCTGATTTTAAGTGGCTTCATCCTGGGGGAGAAAAACAAACAAGCATAAGCTATCCTATCTTTTAACCACAAGAGCTTTGGAAAGATTATGATAGAATGATCAATATTCTCTGAAATGCTGAGCTCTCACCGCAGGAGAATGCACTTGATTCAGCAGTTTGCTAGGATTGTGTACTGTAATCTAGCTTTGGCTTCAGAAACATCTCAAAGGAATGAAGCGATTTTCTCTTTTTACCAGAATATGGACATTTTTTTTACGTTGGAATATTATCTCTTACCTCATTTCTCCCAAATAGAGTTGATTGATGAGATTAGGCAAAGATGAATTTATCTTTATTTTGATCATTCCATTTGTTAATTTTGTACCTAGTTCAGATGATATGACTGTGCACAATAGGAAAAAAAATAGTGCTATTCTTGCCTGTCATGTAGCTGTTAAGATGGATCATCAGAATGAAGAAGAGGGGAAGGGAAGGAGCCAGTTTGATGAAGTGGTTGTAGGTCTAAAAGCCAAGAGACTATGAGTTTTAGACATGAAATCCAACTGGGTGATCTTGGGCCAGTCATTCTGTTTCAGCCCAACATTGGGCTCAACCTGTCAGTATTGTTGTGGGGAAAATAGGAGTCAGAGGGAGTATTATGTATGTTTTCTGCCTTAAGTTATTTTATTTTTAAAAAGAAGTAAAGAAAAAAAGGGAGGAAGAGTAGGAAGTGTAATGATCATTTGGCTCCACCAGTGTGATTGAAAACACCAAAATTCACATGAAGATTTTTGAACTCTCCAAGCCATTCTATCCAGCTCAACATCGCTGTCACTTTTGCTTTCTTCTCTTTGCTTTAAAACAATCCCCAAATCAAAAACCCTGTGTTTTTTTCAGCCGTTGCACATTAAGAACTCTTCCAGCACATTACACATTGTGCTGGAAGAAATCATAACATTCCCATCCATCACTTAGTGGAATTCTTTGATTGTCCATGCAACTTGCTAGTGGTTCAATGTGAGAAATTAATAGCTAACTAGTTAAAGAATCATAGCAAGGAAAGCACGTAACAGCCTTATAACCTTTTTGTAATAGATGCTTGTTTTTTAGACCTCCCAGTTAAACAGGAGCGAAAGGGCACCTAACAGACAATGAGAAATTATGCAACAGCATCTTGCTCCCAGATTCACTCAGTGTGATCGTACATTTATTTCCAATAGTTTGTTGCAAAACTCAGCCCATGACCAACTTTGTTGCTGCTGTTGCAAATTAGATTTGCAGAAAAAAGTGCATAGGTAAAATGTCATAATTCAGAGGTGATCAATCTGACCTGAAATTGACAACTCAATTCAATTCAGAAATTCAGATTCAATCAGGAGACTAAACCCATATTGTTTAGTACAGTAGAGTATCTTCTGCAGCCACTTCGTATTTTACCTTGTATTATATATGAGCAGTGCTCATCTCCATTTCAAAGCCGAACAGCCAGCGCTGACCGAAGACATCTCCTTGGTCACGTGGCCAGCATCACTAAACATTGAAGGCACACTGCACACTGTTACTTTCCCACCAAAGGTGGTTCCTATTTTTCTACTTGCATTTTTACATGCTTTTGAACTGCTAGCTTAGCAGAAGCTGGGGCAAGTAACGGGAGCTCACCCCGTTATGCGGCGCTAGAGATTCAAACCGCCGAACTGCCGACCTTTTTGATCGACAAGCTCAGCATCTTAGCCACTGAGCCCCCGCATTGCCTAAATATAAATAAATACACAAATAAAAATCAGATATTCATTCCATAGAAATATAACCAAAGTGGAAGACATACAAACACTCCAGGCATTGTTTTTGTTTTTGTTTAGAAATGTACCAACCTGACTCCCATAATACAAAGGGAAGCCAGACCGGGCAGTTAGAAAATTTATAGTGTGAGAAATGTGTCCTTGTATTCTATACGATATCATCAAACATAAGGAGTGGGCTGGAAAGGGCTCTTGAAGATCATCTAATCCAACCCCCTTGCCCTGTGCCTCCAGGAATTCCCTGTCATAACACTGGCTAGACAAGCCTGCTGTTTTGAGATTGTGAAATGTCCAATCAAAAACCTGAAGAAAGCCTAGAAAACAGTCAGCTGTCATATTTAATGGCGATAAGGTCATACAAGTATTACCTTCTCTTCTAAGACAGACGTTGTTACGTAGTCTTTCACTTCCACCCCTTTCTCTCTTACTTCTTTCAAAAACGTTCTTCAGCTGCTTTTTTTGAAGGGCATTCATATGGTGAGTACATGTGGTTATTTGCCTTTTGTTGCATTTTTATTAATAACAAAAAAGAGAAAAGTTACTTTATTGTCATTGCACCTCATACAGCAAAATTAAACGCCATCTTCAGTTTATATTATAACTATAAAAATAAACCACAAACACACATCCTTCACATTCTATACAATTGAATTGAAACCCGATATTGCATTAGTATTGCACTATACAGTTGAATTCAATATACTGTAGTTACAGCCCTGGGATAGAAGCTGTTTTTCATCCTGTTTGTCCTTGTTTTTTATTATCCTGTACCATCTGCCAGATGGCTAAAAAAAAAAAAAAAAGGAGCAAAGCATCATAGGGATGGAGATTCATGCATTGTCAAAGAGAAGGGAGAAAAGAGCACATAATAAGTGCTTGTTGTGTGTTTGAGTTGTTTTCCATACCACCCTAAAGTTCAAACAGATTGCATGGAAAGATTGGCTTTACCTGCCTAATAAATATGCAGCGAGAAGGACTTTAATTTCAAGATGGAGACAGGAAGCCTTCCTAGCTTGCCATTCTGTCCCAAAGAAAAGCCTGCTTTCCCTCTCCCCTCATTCTGCCCCCCCCCCTCTTGTCTAGGTATCATGCAGTAGACTCTATAAACCTGGAAATGAAATCTTCAGCCAAGTTTGAAACTCCTGAGACTTCTGGAAGTTGATCTGAAAATGCTGAAATCTGGAACTAAGATACAACCTCATCATTTTCCTCCAGTGGGTTTTTTTTTTTAATTGAGTTCTCTCCCTGCTCAAATTGCCTATTCAAACTTTCCCCCCAATTTGCAGACAGAAATTGGGTTGATCCTTTCCTGCACTTCTAGTGAAGAACAAGAAATTCTTGGGATTTAATTGGAATTTAACTGAGTAAGGAAAGCTCAGAGGGTTGCAGACCCCAGGAGAGATATTGTAGGATGAATGATAGGAGATACACAATATCAAGCCACTTTACAATTAAATAGGTATAAGAATATCACACTCCGCAGCAATGCGGATTTCACTCCAATTGTCTCCTCGAAATTCCACCACAGATTGTCATTAATCAAACTGAAATAAGCACTAGAATAAAGTACAGGATATTTTTTCTGCCTGTCACTACTCATCACTTTCTACAGACACAGAGGGAAATAGGAGTGTACAGATCAGCTTCTGTGATTGACAGGCTTGGAATAAATACTCCCAAGAGCTTAACATCCTGTACTTACTTATTCGACCGCATTTGCATGTTGTAGAAGCTGAACTCTCGTGCCTTGTTCTAGATTTGAAAGGTGCCACTGGTGCCAACCTTTCCTGGGACTTCTCCCAGGAAAAAGCTGGTGCCTTCACATATATGCCATTAATAGAAGTGTGGCCTCCTTATCACAGCTTTAAGGCAACCAGTCTGGAAAGAGTGGCATTATATGCTCCTTGAAAACAGCTGATAAGTAGCCTCTTAATCTCTATCCAAAATAGAATTGTTCAGCAACACTAGAGAAGTGTGGAAAGGACATTCACTATTATTTCACTCTGAGCATACATTTAATGGATTCTGCTTCGGCTCTGGTTCCTTCTTTGGGATTTTACCCAGCCTATCAGCATCCAGCTGTCCTTGACAGTGCTTGGAAATTAGCAGGAAATTTGGTCCTTCCAAGTCAAGTGATTGGGACAGCAGAGATTCCAAGAATGCTGTTTATTATAGTCAGGTGAAATCTCAAAATCTTGAATCCTGTTCAAGTTTTTTTTGGTCCCATCTTACGGTGAACAAAATCAAGGCAGGTTTGTTTTGAATCTCTTTCTCATACTTTCTTCTGTCTCAGGATTGGAAAATCTGTTTTCCAGATCCCTCCTTAATGGCTCACTCATATCTCCCCAAGACCAGCTCTAGATTCCTTCCTTTGAGAGAGCATCAAAAAATGCCATAGGTCCAAGTAAGATGCAGAAGTTGAAAAACAACCCAGAAGAAGGCATGGATAAATTATGTATACTATACCATACCACGAAAAAGTTGTGAGGACAGAATACTCAACTCCCAAGCGTCTCTTTTACCTTTCTGCCATCCTATCTTTCTGCCAGAATCCTGCCATCCTAATGTCATTAAGCCTAAAGGCAGATATAAATCTGTGCATGAAAGAGCAACTTCTCCATGGTTCTGAAGACAAATATCTCATGAGTAACCTGTGTAATGTTTGGACAGAGTATGTGGAAGAGTGTCAGCAATAGAATTAGAGGCAAAACACAGGTGTAATATAATCATCCTGTGGGAGAAAGCTCTAGTTGGATTAGGCCTGTATTCAACGTTCTTTAGCTTGAACCTTTGTTTTGAAGGTTTTGCCTGTTAGACTACCAAATAGTCTTGAACATATTCTTTCCAAGCCTTGGGTAAGTTTTGTGTTGTGCATTATTTATCTCTAGCTTACTCAAAGGCTGTCTTCACTGCTTCTGTTTCTCACTGATAGATAATCTAGCTCAGCTGTTAAATTCAGTGGGTTTCAATGTTTTTGTGTATGTATAGGAAAAAATATTATTATTATTAGTGGCCTTGAGCATTTTCTTTGGTTGAAAGGCAGAGCAGGTTAATTTATCACAAAATAAAACTCGAGTTAGAATACAGTGGGTTCGATGCCTCATGAAACCATAAATCACAGAAATATATTGGTTATAACATCACAGCAAAAACAAGCAGCCTGCCGTTATGGTGTCCAAACAGGAAGATCAGGTGTCCTCTCCCTAACCACTAATATTGAGTGATTCCCATATTACTGGATCAGGTGTAGTGTGTCAGCTGCAGCCAACAGGCAGTCCGATTTCATTGTCACAAATGACAAGTTCAATCTGATTTTCTTTCCCATCTGTTAGGATTACATCAGGATAGGAATGACCAAAAAGGGTTAGTGCCATTCCATTGCCTCGTGGTCTGATTTTTTGCAGTCACTGAGAAACTTCGAAATAAGACTGTTGATATGGTCGCTCCATGCCCTGAATTTCCATTCAGTATAAAATGCCTCGGGGATATCTCACGAGCGTCCTGTGCTCAGCAACAGTATCCTTGGTTTCAGTAATTATAGTCATACTAATGGTTATGTTCATATGATTTATGATCTTCATCGTGTTTCTCCTTCCCTTCTAAATTGGTGTGATGAACTGTCACTGTAAACAAATAAATTTCTCTGATGAAATAAAGCAATATTCTAACGGGAAGTTGGAGTTAATTACTAAAATCAGCTCAGAATCGTTAAAACACCAGAGTGGCAATGCATAACTGAACTGAATTGTAATTTTTTTTAAAAAAAGATGTATAATTCATTTGACTGTACAAAAATGGATAGAAGCTAATCTGTTCCATAAATATATGATCTCTATTGCAGAATTTAATTTATTTCAGTAATCATATTTGGATTGCTATTTTTTCAATGATTCCATTGAAATCAGAGTTTCAAACAGAACCCCCATGGATACCAATAAATTTCATTGACAGACCCTTCCATCACATTTACTATTCTTGTTCCAAGGACCAAGACCAGGATTTCTATTAAATAATATCAGTCATTAGAAATATGCTCTAAAGCAGGGAGCACTGGCAGGAGGATTACAGGAGTCTGTAGAACACCTAGTGAATAGAGATTGCCTTAGAGGCATTTCCATTATTATGTCAGTGGAGACAGTCTGGGTCAGGTATCCACCTTGGTTCCTGATGACTTGTTGAGTGAAAATATGGTTAAACACCCATTTATTTCAAGGGAATTTTAGAAAATAATATCTTGATGAACTTAGCTCTGTGAATCAGACGTGATTGTTGTCTTTTTCTACTTGTTTAATGACAGCTTTTTTTTGGCAAGGTCATGACTAGCCTTTTTAAACTATCCTCCATTCTGCCAACTTTTCTAATTAGAGTTTCCAAAGCAACAATTGGGTTGTTTCCATTCAATTATGCCCTGGATTGGGGGAGGGGAGAGGGAGACAGAAACAGAGAGATTGAAAAATGCATTTACCCTGCATTTTTTCACTTTTGCAAAGCATCCTAGAAAGAGTGTATTCACCTCTTCCTGAAAAAAGATTCAGTGTATATAATATTTATGAAGAAAGAGAACATTTTGTCCCACAATCATTTGCCACCATGTTCCTCTTCTTTGCTAAACTTTCATGAAACGTCTGTACAAATATCCAATTAGTACTTTTAAAACTTTGCTTAGAGCTATAAATGAACTTGATGGGAACTTAAAAGGGCTCAGTTGTAGCAAATAAGTCAAACCCAGAAGGCCACCTTCTTCCAGGTAGAGAAGGAACAGGTATGTCTGGCTTGATTTCAAATGTGATGCCATGACCGATCTGAGGGTTGAAGCCTAAAATTCAAGGGTTGAGACTCCTTGACAACATCCAACTATTCTTAGAAGAGTTATTGTCGAAGGATTCTAGACAGCAGCTTTTAGCAGTCTGATGCAACACTGATTTAGAACAGTTGTTCTTTTTATTATTTCAGTGGAATACATAGGCTGGCTCCATAAAATGCCTAATCTCTATTGAAAATGTGTCTTCATTGCGGTAAACCTTCTGGATTGGTATTCTTTCTAGTGCATTCATTACAATTTGGGGGACTGATAGAATTTCAAAGTGCTTAGAAGACTACCTTTTTCCATAAAATGTGACATGAAATGGGTAGAAGAGTTGTGGCTTTTGCATTTTCAGTATATATAATATAGAAATTATTGATTAGGTACAAATTTATTCTCAACCCACAAGATAGAAATTTAATATTAAATAGCTGCATTTCTATATATATATATATATAAGTTCACCTGGCTGTTTTGTGTTTAAGTCATGGTCTCCTAGTTTCAATCCTGGTGCCTTAACCACTACCCCAAAATGGTTTTTTAAAGGTGTGTGTGTGTGTGTGCGTGCGCGTGTGTGCGTTGTTTCTTTGCTATGCCTGACATTATTAATGTTTTCTGGCTTATTGCATGGTTGCAAGGTACTGCGCTTCACTACTAAGGATTGCATTATGGGACATAGTGACCATTTCCCCCAATAATATAATAATAATATTTTTTTCCAAAGTGTCTTGCCATTGCCTGCTTCCTATGGCTGAGAGGAAATGACTAACTGAAGGTCACCCGACTGGCTTTGTGACCATGGGAGTACTAGAACTTACATTCTCCTGCTTTCCATCCTGATTCCTTACCCACAACACCAAACTGGCTTTCTGTAGATATATTAAGTAATAATAAACAACCTTAAATAAATGAATCTGAAAATGGCATAGAAAAGATAATGAGTTAAAAAGACTTGTACTGTCTTTAACCTGAAATTCTCAATTAAGCAATGAATATTCCCATCTATCTCATCAGCAATCTCTGTACTGATGCATCTATTATATAGTGATACATATTGGAGATGAGGGAATAAATCTCAACTCCCAGTAACTAATAGACAAGTCCCTGCCATTTTCTTGACAAATGCTGTATTTTTGGAAGTGGTTTACAATTGCCGTCTTCATATCGCTGAGAGAGAGTAACTGACCCAAAGTCATACAACAGGCTAAGAGAAGAAATAAAACATAGGGGTCTCCACTGCTAGTCCGGCACCTCAACCACTAAGTCAAAGTCAAACAGGCTCTCTATAAATGCATTATCTCACTTTTAAAGATTTCTGTAAGGAAGGGACAAACAGAACGAAGATTATGCAATCCAATGCAATTTGTATTAATTAGTTTTGTATTAAAAGGAATATCTGAGTAATAGGAAGTATTTGACTCCAGGATGTTCCTGCCTATTTGTACAGGGGTTTAATAAAACTACAAGTAAATGCCATCTATCTAGTCCTCAAGATCAGGCAATGGAATCACACTGAAGTGTGTTCTGAACCAAAAGATATCTAGCTGATTAATATTAATATGCAAGTAGTGTACTTGAGAGAAAGACTGAATAATAATCCCAGAAACTTTTTTCAGAAGCATAGCTCCTGCTGAGGGAATTACCAATCAATAGCAAAGCTCATACTGTGTGTTTTCAGTTCCCTGATCAAATTAGAAGTTGGGATGATTTTCTACCTGATACTCTGAAGAGGTTTTGCTAGTCTGAATGAGTAAGATTGAATTAATAAATTGTATAGCCAGACCAGTGGTGGGATTCAAATAATTTAACAACCAGTTCTCTGCCCTAGTGACCAGCTGGGTAGGCATGGCTTGGTGGTCATTTGACTGGGTGGGCATGGCCAACTCAATGTCACTCACATCGATGGGCACTTTGCCTTAGCAGTGACAATGTCATGAGGGTTAACTGGAGAGGTAGTTTCTGTAAGGAGGGCAATAAAGATGAGGCTAGAAACACCAGAATGTTTCCTTCCTGCCTTCTTTACAGGATTAGTCCTGTAAAGTGGGGGGGAAAAAACAAAAGGCGATTTCTTCCAACAACCGGTTCTCCCAGCTGCTTCAAAAGTTAACAACCGGTTCTCCCAAATAGGTGCGAACCGGCTGAATCCCACCACTGAGCCAGAACCAATTTCAGGTGGCTTCCATGTTCCTTGTAAATCCACTCATTTTCTCCAATGAAGGGTCTTCCTTGTGTGATAGTGACTTTTCAATTGTTTTTGTGCAGATATCATGCTAGCTGAAAATTTATGAAAGTTGAAGTTCAACATATCTGGATGATACCAGATATGGGGAGGTTGATGTGAAGACTGCTGTTCAGTTCCCATATTTTGTAGATATAATAGTTCTTTAAGCTGAGATATTTCTTAGAAAAAGATTTGTACCCCTTCCTCTGCCCCAGTTCTTCTCTAATACCCATATTTTAAACACTTTAAATATATTTTGAAACTTCTTATCTGCATTATCTAAACTAATTACAAAGATTCATACAGTGTAAGAGATCTGATTTGTGTTTAGGAAAAGACACATTGATGAAATTAATAGAAAAATTAAATAAATTAATAGAAATTTCATATATATATAAGAAAAACATACATATTTAGTCTGCAAAGTTATCCGAGAATGTTAATTCCAGAGGACTTTTTTCTATATGACTCTTTTATTACACTGTTATGTCTAATAAATTATTATATGTTTCTTAATAGCATTTTGGGTATGCTTTTCTAAATAATTTAAACATGAGTATTTGAAGAGACTCTAATCCAGCCATATAAATTGGAGGGCTCCTAGGAGAAGGAGGAGGAGAATATTTGCTGGGAGTTGTTTGAATAGCTCAATAAATGTAGTAAATAAATACATAAAATGTGTTTTTTTTCTGCCATAGGTAAATGGAAGATCTAGAAACACACAAAGCACGCAGGATAGAGCAGATGGTAGCAAAATGGCTGCGTCGATCACGAGATAATTCAGCCAGGTATCTATTTTAATGTAATATCATTAGATGGAACAGTAGAGTGTTTTCATTATGTGTGAGATGCTGCTCGGTAGCTTCTTAGTTTTGGTTAAGTTTGATCTTGTCACCCAAAGCTCAGCTGTTTGCAGTGAGGAAGGCTTATGTGGCTTAGGTTGATCCTTCTCCTCTCTCTTAGGTCAAGTAAAATACTATAGCAAACTTTTGGACTATTCTATGTACTCTGGCCATGATTACTCCTGAAGGTCCAAAGACTGCAAAAGTCTAAGAATGCAACTGTTGTAGCATATCAATATGCTCTCGGTGCCATCCCAAGTGCAGAGAAAACATATGACATTTTGGCATTCATTTTTAGTTTCAGATCAAAGTCTTGGCCCTAGCTACGAATGTAGGGTGGGATGCCAGTATTGAAATAATTAAAGCCAAAAGAGGAAAATAAAGCAGAAATGAAAGTTATTTGTAGCATTGTTTCACAGCAGCCTGCAAAAGAAAAAACATACAAATTTAAGCTGGAGGGGAGGAGGAAATTTAAAGTTAGGATGATTGGCACCCTTGCTAGCCAACTATTATGGTAGATTTATTAGGCAATGCTTGAGCTAACATCAGAGAGCAAAAGTTCCTGACCCCCATTTTGCCGCAACCTTGGTTTTTTGTTTTTTTTAAAAAATATTTTCTGGCACCAAGAACCAACAAGAGCAGGGCAATGAAGTAATTGCATCACCAGAGTAGACAAGGTGGAAATTGAACCGCATTTCCCACTTTTTTTTAAAGCTTAGCCTGTCCAGAACTTGTGGAGGCTTAACATACCTCTTTGATTTGACTTCCCACTGAATGTTGGTGGGAAACTTCACTATTATCACAGAGGGCAATCTTGGGAGGAAAGAAGGCAAGGAGCTGCAAAAAAAAAAAAAAAGAAAAGAAAAAGCTTGAAAGGCCACTGGTAGCTTATTCTGGCTGTTGGGTTTTTTTTTCCTCTCTTTTTTTTTTTTTACAAAGGTCTATTTGAAGGTAGTGTGAAAATTGCCAGATTCTCCCATCAAGATTTGCTTCTCAGACCAAATTTCTATTCAGAATGTAGTCATGAGTCTCTGGGTATCATTCTTTTCTTTCTTAGCTTCTCCAGATGTTGGAGGTTGCAAAGTTGGGTTTTGGAAAAACAAAACAACCCTATTGCCACTCTGGTGGCTTTTGTTAATATCTGTCAGCTCTCCACCATGACTTGAAAGTGGTCTCAGGGTCATACTGTTCAGCAAGGGTGGGAAAGTTAGGTAGCAGGATGATATTCTCTCTGCAGAATAACTCAGACATATATCATATATCACACATTTCACAACTTACTCACGCATGACAACACACATTAAAAGGAACGGGACTTTGTTGCATCTTGACTTTGGGCACTCCTGTAGCCCAAAATAGGCTAGAACACTTTTTCTCACATCTCACCCATTTTTTTAGTCTATTTAATGTGGAACAAAAGTTTAGCACAGAAAAAAAAAGCTTGGATTTAGGCTTACCACCTCTGGCTACATGTGAGAACAGATTATCATCCTGTGATTTGGAATGAACCTCCTGTAATGATTTTTTTTGCCAGATGTGCATTGCAGGGAATGGCTTTAGGTTGCTGTAATCAGTAGGCAAGCTGTGCTAGAGGGAAACTGATGCAGCATTATTCATCTTTTTTTTTAATGAAAAATCCTCAGTAATTTCCAAGGAACCCGAGACCAACTTTCTCAAGATTAGAGATATCACTTCATCATGCTTGCTGAAACACAAAATACACAAATGTCATTCTAAACTTTGAACATCTTGGCACTCAGAAAGTACCATTGAGTGTATCATTGAAAATCATTGACAAATATGTCCCTCTTTGTTGCACTGCAGAACAAATCTGTGAAAAAATAAATACCTTAATTATGCCTTAATATTTATAATGTTGTCAATTTTCTGATGGCCAATATGGACTTTGCTTTTTTTGTGTGACTTTGGAAATCTTGTGACTTTTCTGTGATAGATACCGTGAAGGCAGCAATGTTTCTATCCTGGTCTAGGGGATGCACCAGAGGTGGGTTGCTCCCGGTTCAGCCTGGATCGGGCGAACCGGTAATGGTGGCGGCGCAAGGCTCCGCCCACGCACCTGGACCTACAGAAGCATCATGCACATGCATGAGCGAACCAATAGGGAAAAAAATGGAAACCCACCACTGGGATGCACGCCCACTAATTGGAATTTACGAGACACTATCTATCCCTGTAAATGCTATCTTAAACTTGATTTATTTCTGTATAGCATTTACTGTAATTCCTTTTTGATGGAGACAGATGAAGCTCAAATTTTTACAGAGTTGTTCCAAACTGTAGAATTGTTATCTTCAAAGCAAGTCAACTTTTCAGCACTGGTAACATAACATCAGGCCTTTTCATGTTCACTTCATGTCCACATGGATTTTCCACTTGGTTAGGAACTCCATTGTGTAACTATTCCACTCACATCAAGTGACCTTATGCAGAAAAAGCTGTCCATGTGCAGCCTCTTTGCTGAATATATGGATATCCGGCTAAACTGGCCTTCACGCTTAAATGTGCATGCTAACATTTATTTATTCATTAGATTCATAGGGCTGCCCAATTCACCTAGCCATTCTTGCTGCCTTACAATTTGCAGAAACATGAAAACAATGAAATAGAAATGGGATGCAGTAATATATAATATAACATTCAGAACAGAGAAAAAGAAAACAGAATAACAACAGAGTAATGGAAAAACAGAAATGACAATAAGAAAAGGATTAACTGAGGCCAACACATATTTTAGTCAAGATCTCTCTGTGTATATGTCTTATGGAACAAAGATTGAGCATCAGTATTACTTTTGAGCTTTATGGGTATCTTGTCTCGATCTGCCCAGTACTATTTAAAATATTTATCAGACTGTTACTGTGTGTTTCCCTCAGTAGGTATACACTGTTGTAAAAATATCTCAAAAGCAAATGCTGAGGTTTCAGGAAATGGGAAGAACTGGATATCTTCTTTTTAAACTGGCTTTTTTCTACCCTAAATTTGCAGAGGGAGAGCATCAGTGAGTGATAGATCATCCGATGGCAGTAGGCAACCTCCAAGTCATGTCAAACTCACAGTGGATGTTCAAAAAGACGTGCTGCATGGACATTATGGCATTGAAGTTTCTCGTAATTTTCGCCTTTTGATCACATCAGTTGCTGCAGGTAGAAAACAGGTTTCCCTTCTCGCATTTTCCTGATGTTGAAAATTGTCTGGAGAAATACAAAGCTGTGGTTTTAAAAAGAAAGATGTCTTAAAAACATGCTGATCTCTGACATTGTCTTGATCCCAAGCTAAATATACATAGTCAGATAGAGAAAACTGGCTGAGTCCAGGCTCTGGGATTTTTGAAAGAATAGGGATCGGGCACAATGCTTTCTCATCTGTTCCTTTCGGCTTGCCAGAGGGAAACTGGTAGTCAGATCTTGCTGGGATGTCAATCTAAGCAGATGCCAGTGTTGCCAACCCTCAAATGCCTCGCGTCAGTCAGGAGTGGACAACAAAACAGCCTTTGGAACAACAGAATGTAGTGGCAGGTTATGTTAAGAAGGATACTGTCCTTCCTGCCATTACTTCTGCTAGAAAGGGCAGTGTGGGTTTGCTGAATGGTGCACATTAAGAACCTTTCAATAATTTGGATTCAAATTTTCAAATTGTAGGCAAGCAATGCCAGGTCATCTTACATGGCTTCTTTACATACGCATGCATACGAGCACACATTTGTTTGTTTGCTTGTTTTGGGGTGATGTTGTAAACAGAAAATACCAAGTACCTCCCTGACAAGGCTGATGTTTTGCAGGCAGCACTGCTGATGGGAAGCTTCTGCCAGGGGATCGCATCCTTGCAATAAACGACGACGCAACAGAAGACCTTACTGGTGAACAAGCAGCTGCTCTTTTAAGGTGCAGTATGGGAGTCTGCTGCTTCAGGGCAAAGGGGTATGGCTAAACATCACTCCAGTAGCTGACTTTCACGCCATGTTAGCTTGTGAGAGCTTCTCTTTTTCTCCTCTCCTCAGCTGAGCTCTTCAGAAAACCATATCCTATTTTGAAGCTGTTATGGTATTATGCCATACTCAAAAGCATTTGGGATATTTTGGTACAGGTAGTCCTCAACGTAGGACCGTAATTGAGCCCAAAATTTCTGTTGTTACATGAGACATTCGTTAAATGAGTTTTGCCCCACTTTACAACCTTTCTTGCCACAGTTGTTAAGTGAATCACTGCAGTTGATTAGTTAGTATTCCGCTTGTTAAGTGAATCTGGCTTCCCCATTAACTTTGCTTGTCAGAAGGTCGCAAAAGGTTATCAAATGACCATGGGACACAGTGACCATCGTAAGTAGGAACCAGTTGCCAAGTATCTGAAGTCTGGTCCCGTGATCATGGGGATGTTTCAAAGTTCGTAACTCTGAAAAATGGTTGTAAGTCACTTTCTTCAGTGCTGCTGTAACTTTGAACGGTCACTACATGAAATAGTGTAAGTTGAGGGCAGTGATGGCTAATCTTTTTGCCATTGTGTGCCAAAAGCGGGGGAGAACAGGGGGGTCATGCTCGTGTGTGCTCACACCCATAATTCTATGCATCCTCCCCCCCCCCATGCATGCATGCGCGACATCCCCCCCCCCGTGCTTTCCTCGCTTCTGACAGGTAATGGTACAATGGACCTGTACGTCCTCCCCCACCCCCGGTGCTTTCCTCGCTTCTGGCAGGTAATGGTACGATGAAGCCTCCTGAAGCTTTCAGAGGATGAAAAATGGCCCAACGCGCTGTTGTTTTTCGCCCTCCGGAGGCTTCAGGAAAACCTCCGGAGGGCTAAAAATAGCAGAGAATGAAGGCCGAAATCAACTTGCCAACACACACATGTGCACTGGAGCTGACAGGGCAACGCCTTGTGTCCCCTAAGAAATGACTCCCCGTGCCACCTGTGGCACGCCTGCCATAGGTTCATCATTACGAGTATGTGGCAATAACATCAAGAGACAGAAGGGAGAGCTGCAGACAGCCTGCTAAAGGTGTTTCAGCCCACCAAAGGAAGGAGGACATGGGAAATTTTTCAGAAGAGAACCTGCCTGGTTTTCTGGAGAGCAAAAGGAAAGGAGAGGAGAAATACTTTTTAGTCTTGCAAAAAATATGTTAATATAATCTTACAATAAAGATACAGCTCATATTGGCATTCATGGCGAAGTCTTCAAATAAAGCCATTTAGCAGGAAAGGGTTGGGGTGTTCTCCTTGTTCCCCATCCAGTGTATTCACACTTCTGTTGTTTTATTTTATTATATTGTCTTAACAGGGAATCGCAAGGCACTCTCCAGTTTACAGTTCTCCGATGCACCTCGGTAAATTGCCCTCATGTACCACTGGTGTTTGAGTTACTCCTTGGAGGGTAAGGTTTGGCCTCCTGATGGGTATGCCAATGAGAATCACAAATACGAAGTTCCAGGAGGTAATCTTAGAGATACAAAGGGTGGGAAATATGCCCAGATAAGGGAGTTGATGTATTAAAGGGCAGGGGTGTCAAACTCGCATCATCATGATGGCATCACAAGATGTATCGGGACTTTCCCCCCTTTGCTAAAATGGGTGGTATGAGCGTGGTCAGCACATGATGCATCCGGCTCGTGGCCCAGGAGTTTGATAGCCCTATATTAGGGAATCCTTGGGCAAGGAGGTAAAGGGTTTAAAGCAGTGGGTTTCAACCTTCCTAATGCCGCAACCCTTTAATACAGTTCCTCGTGTTGTGGTGACCCCCATAAAATTATTTTATGTTTTCCATATTTTTCAAAAATATATGTTTTCCGATGGTCTTAGGCGACCCCTGTGAAAGGGTCATTCGACCCCCAAAGGGGTCCCGACCCACAGGTTGAGAACCACTGGTTTAAAGTGATGTTGACATCACTGGACCTTTGTCACCTAGTCTACATCAGCAAACAGACTGTTGGATGTGGGTTCAAGCTATATATTACATTCAAATGTGTAGAGCATGATATTGTCAAATTGTTTAGATGGAAGAAAATTGATTTTTGGAGAGTAGACACAAATTTAAAAAGTAAAAAAAAATAGTACCTGGCCTAGGGCATACTTATCCATGAGCTTTCGATGCATTATAGACCCACTCAAATCACTCACAAAGTATGTTTGAAGTAAAATAAAGCTTCAAAATGACAAATTTAAGCTCAATTCCCAATGACTTCATGTCAATGTTGTTTACATAGGCGATGAATGGATGGACAGAGGACAGACAGACAGATAGATGGATGGATGATAGAAACAAATATAAATAGATATAAAGTAAGAAAAAGAAAGCAAAAAAAGCAAAAAGTGTAAGAAAGCGAAAAAAGGAAAGCTAAAGAAAAATATAAAAGAAAGAAAAAAGGGTCTTTTCTTTATAGCAGATATAAGTACAATTATATTTTAATATATCTCTCTTTTTAAAATTACATCATAATACTCTTTTTTCTATAATCTATCCTGTGTAATCATTAAAGCCATAAATCACAAGTTCATTTTTTTTCATTTCTGTACAAAAAAATGATAAGAGATTTCCAGTCACAACTTTCTAGGAAGTATTCTCAGTTTCTCTGTCTAACCTATAGCTTTTGGATTTCCTTGCAGCCCCTAATATAAATACTAATCAGCTCTGATTCTGCGTCCCTTTTTGAGATCACCCAAGATCAGTTAGGTAATTTTACCAATCTGGGTAAAGCCTACTGTATCAAAAACTTAAAGCTAAATCCAGTTCAGTTGCTTGTAACAATGTAATGTTGGTAGTATATATTTGATTACATTGCAATCAATTTCTTTGTATACATCCGATGAATTTTTATTCTTTCCAGCTATTGCTCAATGCTGCTGCCCTGTGCATAGCTACTGGCTCCATTGATCTCAGTGGATTACAAAAGAACATACTTACACTGCACTGCACTGTAATCACACTACATCTACAAATTCTGAAAATATCATTTTTGCTCCCACAACAAAACTCCTGGTCTACCTTTGAAATTGACTCTGCTTAGCTTTCTAGCTCAAACAAAACTGGCTACCTATTGCCTCTCACAAGTCAAAATATATGTATTTATGTATGCATTTAAATCCATCCAGGAAACATTGTTGATAGGGAAGGAAAATATGAATTTGTAGTAGGTAAATATAAGTGGAAAGACCAACCTCAGTCCATCCCAACACCTTCTTCCAGAAGCAACTTTCCCTTATATAAACATGCCTTTAAACTAACATTTATAGGCATTTGTATTCTATAATTTGAGGGCTCCTGTATAATGCTGGAGTCCCCATTCCAACAATCAATGATTTGAGTGCTGTCATACAGACATACAAAGTCGCTCTCTTATAGAAAGTTTAAACAATCCATCTTGCCCAGGATTGTTCCCCAAGGATAGGCAACTGCACCTTATTTACTGCCATCAGTTCATGTTGAGATCCCATCACTAAAAAACTCTATGTGTTGGGTCAGCAAAGAATTGAAAATTAAGAAGCAAAATACGTACACTAAGAACGCCCTTTTTTGAGGGTTTAAAAAAATAATAATCCAGACATCCTAATATGGAAGGGAGGTGCAGGGAATTGTGCTGCTGCCTTTTTCAGAAGTGCCATCTCATTAACACCCTGCCCTTTTGGTCTTTGATAAGGAAAACAAGTGTTGGCCTGACTGTAGAAGTCTTGCTTGGCCCTGGTCCATCCCAGCAGTCACAATTCTCCAGGGCTTCCAACCTGCCACTCTAGATTCTTTGGAGCTGAAGAAGTTTCAGATAGAACTTGAGAGCTTTCAGTATGCAAAATGCCATGAAACAATGCACTAAATCTTGGCTTTGTGTGCAGATGCATCTGTGGGTAATAAAATAGAAATCTATTCTGAAATTATTGGGAAACTAACATCATCAGGGTGCCCAGCATTTCACAGAGAATAACACTGCCTTGAGACTTTTTGCGAGATATTAGATGAGATAGCAGAAATCAAAATGGTGAAAATTAGGAAGCATTAACCAAGTTGGCAAAGTTGCAGGGGAATCAAGACTTAGTTACAGGCTCAGTTATAATGAACTAGCCAATAACCCGGCGTTGCCCAGGTATTTATTTATAGGGGGAAAATGTCCAGACCAAACGTAATTTCTAACATTGGATTTTCCCCCTTACCAGAGGGAGCCCCATTGTGGAATACTGTGTACTGTACGCTGCACAGTAGAAGCCATTTTAGGGCAGTACAGTAGAAGTCATTTTAAGGGACAACAGACTGTATCTATAGAACACACACACCAAGGGATTTTAGGGGTGTCTTACTCCCACAGTATTTCTTTCCAGAGAATAAGTCATCTGTGTACCAAGTTTGGTTGAAATTGCTCAAGCAATTTCCAGCAATTTATGCTGGAACACACACACACACACACACACACACACACACACACACACACACACACACACACACAGAGCCTTTTTTATATATATAAAGAAGATTAGGAAGGACATTAGTGCCAAACTCTTCACTGAAAACATGCACTTTGAGAAGACATTTTTAGCACATGCAAAGATAGCTGGTCAATATAACTGTGGGTAATAAAATATAAATACATTCTGAAATTGTTGGTAAATTAAAAGTCATAAAATAAAACCTGTTTTCTGTTCACTTTGGTGGGTTGTTTGGTGTTGATAAAAGTTCTGAACTTTTGGGGGCATGTGTGAAACCAACTGCTTGGAACTAGACCTCCTCCTTCTCTGTACATTTGAACCATTTTGCATTTATTTCTTAGACCTGCTAATTCAGAGATTGCATAGTTCTGGAATGTTCTTTTTCTTTCCTGATTTTTTAAATATATTTAATTGTAATAAAAAAAATACCACCAGTCCTAACTCAGGAAATACATGCATTAAGGGGTGATAGAAATTGAGAAGACATTGAGAATTGGCATCACAATATGTTCATCAATATTTGTAATGGGATGCAGCAAAAGTTCTATTTCCAGATAATCCTATCAAAGCAGGTTTGTTTAGTTTAAGGGTGCTGAAAACCACTGCAATAAAGAGACATGAAAGAGAGTGATAAATGCACAGTGTTGACAGTAATCAGAGTTCTCTCCCACCCACCCACCCCCTAACTAAGACAATGCAAGAATTCAGGGTCTGGTGATGAGTTGAATAGTGGAAGATGATGTACATCTTCACTCAGCACATAGTTACAAAAAATAGATTACGTTGGCTTCACTTAACATACAGTAAAAGGTTGTCTACCACAAGGCAGTGTTGATGGCCACTAAATAACTGTCACTGTGATAGCAATTAGTCATGACAATTAAGAGATTCCACCTTTAGAAGCAAGATCCTTCCACATCCCACTTGTTATAAACAGGCCTTCCAACTCCTTCTACCTTCCAGATGTTTTATGTCATCCTAACCCAGGGGGGCCAAACTCGTGGCTTCACATTGCCATCACATGTTTCACAACATTTTTCCCTTCACGGAGTTGGGGTGGGCGTGGTCTACGTGTAACGCATCTGGCCCCTGGGCCGCCAGTTTGACACCCTTTCCCTAACCTATCCCGTTCATTCATTTCAAGCTGGGATTGTTGAGAATTACAAGGGGTGCTCCAAGTTGAGAAGAGTTGTTGCAAAGGCTGAATGTGAGCTGTGTTTTGTTCGACTGTTGTTATAATGAAACTCATTCGTTCTGAAGATAAGGTTAGGAGTTGTGATTCTAAGCATCTAAAAATCATCTATTAAGAAAGGCTGCTCCAAGAATTCAGGTTGTACTTTTAGCATTGCAATCCATGTTGGTTGGGCTAATGGGTATTGTAACTTAAAAGGCAACAAATTAAGGAAGATGGTTGTGAAAAAACTTGTCCCTCTTTTTCATGCTCCATTTGGGAACTTCAGAAGAAAAGGGCTAACTGCTCTAAAAAAATGTGCAAGGAGATTGGGCCAGTGTTGATGGGCAGATGCCAACATTAACATTTTTGGAGGACTTGAAATCCACTTTTCTTAACTATGCTGCCTATTTTAGGGCTCATGCTCTACTTTTCACATGTTTACCCCAAGAAAAGAGCATGAAACCTTGCTGTTAGTTCCTGGTGGTTATGGTTTGTTGAGAAAGAAGGGTGGTTCAGAAATGTGATAGATAGATAGATAGATAGATAGATAGATAGATAGATAGATAGATAGATAGATAGATAGATAGATAGGGAGGGAGGGAGGGAGGGAGGGAGGGAGGGAGGGAGGGAGATAATATAAAATAAAAATAAAATAATAATAATAAAATGAAATGAAATATTCTAGGAGTTGGCACAGCATGATGATCTAGAGATAAAGACTCTCACCTCCCACTTGGAAGGTTGAGAGGCCAATCGTAGGCAGTGGCAGATGTTTCTCTATCAGGGCACAAAGAGAAAATATTTGCTGCGAACTTTGCATAGGTATCAGGAAGGGCATCTGGCTGGTAAACGCTCAGCTCCATTCAGTCACCCTAACCCTACCCTGAAGCAAGAGATTACGGGATTGTCAAAAGAAAAAAAATTCCAGGAGTTTCAAAAAAGAGGAAATGTTGTGAAGGTTCCAAATTACCCACCTTTTGTACTTGATGGTCCCTTGCTCTGATCCAGCAAGCTTCTGGTCTTACTCTTTTTGTGATTCTGTGTCAATTCCTGTTGTGAGAAGGCATTAAGTGCTCTCAGAATTTGTTACCGTGTTGTATAATAGTTTGCCAACCAATGCTTTTGTTTTTCAGGGTGGCCCTAAATCATCTTTTCTTACAGCGGAAAAAAGAGCCAGGCTAAAAACAAATCCTGTTAAAGTCCGTTTTGCGGAAGAGGTTGTTGTGAATGGACATAATCAGGTTTGTGTGAATGCTATCATTGCCAAGCCTTATGGAATAGTTGGCTTTAAAATTTTGACAGGTAGACCAAATTACATATTAAGCTGCACTGACTGAGAGTGAGCATGAAATGAAGACAACTTGGCCTTTTCACAACTGTTATTCCCTCCAACTTAAATATATTTGCACTTTGTCACATGGATCCATGGGCTCAAGGTCATTTGAACCAACTAGGATGCCAATGAAAAATAAACAAAAATCTTTCTCTCCTTGTTAGAAGGAAAAAGCTTGTTAAAAGTGTATGTTTCAATCTGATTCAGTAAGCACGCTGAAATCAAATTGTCCTTAGTATTCTTGGAAAAAGAAAATGGAATGGAATAATAATGCTAACAGGAGCATCTTCAGGGGGACGGGAGAAATGGTATCAAAATGGTAGCCATGATCATGAATTAAAGCTCAAGGGTTTGTTTGTTATCTACATGCACGATTCTATTGAGCAATCACAGAAGCCACCTTAAATTTTTGTAACAGCATTTTTCTGATATTTGTATTTTCTGTGTGTGGACATATTATTACATATTACACTATTTCTCCTGCTGGGGCATTAATAAACAATGTAATTGCAAAATTGTTCATCTAAAAAGTAGGGATCCCCTGCATTTCTCCGAGTTTTGGTAAACTATGGTTTCCAGAACCTCTCATTATTGGCTAAGCTGACTGCTGTTGCTGGGAATTCAGAAATAGTTGAGAGGCTCAAGTTACCCATTTCTGCATGGGGTATTAACAGAACCCTATTTTTTCCCCTGTTCCTTTTCTGTTTATAAACTTGTGAACACTTTGCTACAGGTTACACCAGGCAGAGATAAATAAATCCTTCCATTTTGCTTTCACTCAGTTTCCCTTTTTTGAATTAAGTTGACCTCAGTTTGAAGTTTTCACAAATATTCTTCTCCATTTTTACATGCATCTTCTGGTAATATGCATGGACATGTTTCTAGCACACAGGTTTTATCTGCCGTTTTCTTGAATGCAGTCCATTTTAATATATCCTGTCCTCTTGAGACAATGCACTTTTCTTCAAAATATTTAATATGCGTATTTTTAATGTGAAAGCTGTGTGGAAAAGATTCCAATATTGCGTGAATACGGCTGCAGTTCCAATCGTGTTTCCTGGAAAAATGTTAAATCAGTAGTTTTGCATTACAATGCAAACCAGACCTATTGTTCTCCCATTTCTAATCACATTGCTCGCCGTCTAGCCTTTTTTCTTCAGCTCAGTCAAGGATTATGAGCTCATGGATATACAACAGGAAGCATTGTTTTACATATAGGGATCTCCTTAAGTCCATCTGCTCTTATCCATGCAGGAAGATAGATAGCCTTCCCAGATATTTTACAGTATTTTTCCAAATGGCACAGCAACCTTTGCAGGAGGGCCCATCACAGTAGTAATTTTAAATGGAATATTACAGCTGAAGTCAGATTTTTTTGGAAAAATCCCAGAAGTGCTTTCACAGTGTTGGGCTGAAGGCATCAATTGTTGATGAGACGAAATGCTTTTAAACCTTACTTTTCCAAGGTAAGGCTTGTATATCACCCTGTGGCAATCCTCTGCGTGGGTCATTTGAGGAATCTGGCTATGTAAATGATGATCTCCCCTCAGTTCTGCTATGCTGCCTCATCATGGGAAGCGGGGGAGGAGGTGATCCTGGGAGGAATGAGCAAAGAATAATGGGAGAATATGCCACAAGTATAGATATATATATATAACCCCAGCAGGCTGAGCAAGCTTGAAGGTCATCACAGCTAAAGCAAGCAGGCACCTACATTGGCCAACAGCAACATAGAAAGATGTTGAAAGTGGATGTCAGCATTAATTCATAGTGCGTGGGAGAAGACAACGATGAATCACTTCCATATTTTGCTGAGAAAACCCCATGGATAGACACAGTAAAGTGATTGATTATATAGTACAGATAGTCCTTGATTTACAACCACAATTAAACCACAATTTCTATTGTTAAGTGAATTTTGTCCCATTTCACGGTTGTTAAGTGAATCTGGCTTTCCCATTGACTTTGCTTGTCAGAAGGTTGCAAAAGGTGATCGCGTGACTGCAACCATCATAAATATGAGTCAGTTGCCAAGCATCCAAATTTTGTCACTTTTTACAGTGCCATTGTATCTTTGGTAACTAAACAAACTGTTCTATGTTAAGGAGTACCTATAGTGAATGATGGGCCTTTTGGGTCAAAGGGTACCCAATACGCTACTGAAGAAGAGCTGATTGTATGTTTGTCACATGGCTAGAGTAGAGCCCTTTGGGAATTGTCATGCAGAAAAAGAAAATCTAAAGCTGCAAAGATAAAATTACAGTGTGAACATGAAATAAACTCAATGCAGTGAAAGATGAATTACTTAACACATTGACATCTTAGATATCAGCAAATTGAAATGGACTGGAATGTCAGTCAGAAGATATTAAAGCAGTAAATAGTTTCTGCCTTTTAAGATCAACTGTCAACGATAAAGGAACCAACAGTCCAGATATATGACACAGACCAACATTTAGTAGGGTAGCAGCAAAGGTTTTGGTAAAAGATATTCAGATGCTATGACACATTTATACCCTTAACAATTAAAATCATGCAGGACATGGTTTTTCTAGTGACATTCTACAGAAGTGAAAGTTGGACTTCGAAGAAAAAGGATAAAAAGAGTTATTGTCTTTTTTGAAAGTTGGTGTTGGAGGAGACCCTTGCGAATACCAGATGTAGACAAAAAACCTACCCTATTCCTTGCTTTTTGTTAGATCTATGCAAAATTAAAGGATAAGGTTATAGTGTGTTAAGATTGTGTTACAATTATTATTATTTTTTAAAGTGTTGATTGAGCCATTCAAGTGCAGGAAGACATTCCTAAATTAAGACCCTACCATTTAGAAAGCCAATACTTATTCCTGGAGAGGTTCATTGTTCTTTGTGAAAGAATTTTGAAAAAGAATCTCTTTAGGGATCTTAAAACATTATAAAATGTTGAGCTAAAGAAAAATCCTTTGGAATTGCAAGATTACCAACTATTCATATTTCATCAAGGCATATCCCTTCTTCAAAGTCTTTAAACCAACGGAACTTGTGCAAGTGAGGTTTCTCGGGGCTCTGGTCCCACTGGCAAGCAAAACAGATCATGACTGCTGACTTGAGAACTGGCTGAATTAACTAAATCCTGCCAATATAAAACAATAATAAATAATAATATTTTATTCAATAATAAAAATAATAAACTATTCTGGATAAGGTAACAAACTAAAGTATTGGAAGGATGGCTGGAATCTGGAAATCACAAAGAATTATCCTTTTTACTATCTCCAAAGCATGTGGCAATGCCTTAACTTTCCCACAAGGGGGGCTGCTTTATAGCACTAGAATTAAATTTAATCTTTTGATTTCTTTCACTTGCACCCAAGAGACAACAGAAAGGCAAGCAACAGGAAGGCTAATTCTTTACCTAACAGCATTTATTTCCTGCTCTGTAACCTCTGGCTGGCAGGCTTGCTCTATAGACAGAAAAATAAATGCTCAAAATTAAATATACAACAGCACCTCAACATGACAAAATGTTCTTTAAAATGTAAATGTCCCCAAACCCTATTAAGCCTTGAAAGCCAGTAAGGGACTCGGGAGGAAATCCCTAGAACTAAGCAAACTTTACTTTCTGCTTAGAACTCCTTTTGTTCCTCAGTAAATTGCTGCATATTTCACACAAAATTTGAGAGTCAAACGTATTCACTGGTTGCTGCCTTTTGTGTGTTTGTCTAGGGAAGTTCTCTTCTGTGTATGCCCAATGTTCTCAAAGTCTATTTAGAAAATGGACAGACTAAAGCATTCAAGTTTGAAGCAAACACAACAGTCAAGGTATGTTTAAGTATAATATCGTAATTAAATATTGGATTGGGAACTCCCACTTGGCAATGGTGGCCATTGAGGAGTTGGCCTTGTGAATATTTCTCAAACTCTCCTCTATATTGCAAGATGTTTTGTTGAGATAAATTGAATAAAATGAGAAGAGACATGTAATGCCCTTTAAACTCAGTGACGAAAGCCAGAAGATGAATACATTGCTACAGAATCTACTACAATAATGGAAAACATTATGAGCAGGTAAAGTAACAAATCTGGTACATGATGGAACCTCTTGGACCCTCATGAATCAAACATTATATTTCAGTATTTTTGTTTGCTGAAGTCTTTTAAAAATAGAATAAGAAAGCAATGAAATAGCCAACTTGCCTCAGCCATAATGCTCCCCTGTATTTTTTAACGCTCATGAATTTGATTGGGACATGATATACATTTACCCAAGTAGAAGATTTTATTGTAGCCTATGGTTAATTCCCTTCATTGCAAATTTTATTACTTCTTTCTAATGTATGGTAATCCTTACTTAACTGTCAGAGAAATCAGTAGTACAAATTGTAATCCTCCATATCTGTGTGCTGGATTGTATTCTATTTTGATTCTAATCCACGTGGGTATTTTTTTCCCCGAATTGTTGTCAGATTACATTGCAGTCAACAATGGGGGTTCGTTGTCAGTAAACTACACTAGCCAAGATTATGTGGCAAAGAATTGTTATGCATTTGAATGGCTTCTCCATCATGGATCAGATCTGCCATACCTTATGACGTGTGTACAATTATCCTTGTGAACAATTAAGCTCTCCAAGTGTATCATTGTGTGGACCTAGATAATTTCTACATGTTGTTGAAATTGTGTTTTTTTTTACACCCATAATTGGTAGGATATTGTTCTCACTTTGAAAGAAAAGCTATCCATTCAAAGCATTGAACATTTTGCCTTGGTTTTGGAAGAACAGTATAATGTGTTGAAGATGTATCTTCTGCATGACGATGAGCTCATTGGACGGGTGAGTTTCACTGCTGTGGACAAATTAATGAACTTTTGCCTGGGATACTAACCAGTGCAGGGAGGTTAGAATTGCTCACTTTGGCATGTCTTCTATGCTTCATAATCCATAGATTGGGAGAGTACAAACTCCAATTATCAAGTCCTATCAGCTTGACCAGCATGACCATAGAAATTGGATTTATAGATCAGTCACATTAATAGAACCACAAGTTTCACACCTTCCAAAACTGAAATATGTATCCCTTCAAAATATATGGCTGATGAAAACTGGAGCTATCCATTCAGAACATTACACACTTATAAATCTGTTTATATAGCAGCTGCCTTATTGAAATAATCCCAATTTTCATTTATTTGGATTTGATTTGATATACCAGTTTCCTTGGAATCTACTTTCATTAACTCTTTTCAATACAATGTTAACAGCTATCAATTTGTTATTCAAAGTAAAATTTTAAACACCCTCTTTGGAATTTGTATAATCTTATTCCTGATGGTGGACCATAAATGTTTATTTAATACCACTTTGTTTTCTTTAAAGTACCATTGAACTGTACTGAAGTCATGCTGAAGTATATTTAATATAAATTGCTTCCCTAATGAATCATCTTGAAATGACACTGATTGTCATACAAAATCTCTTTCTTCAATTCCCTCTTCCAGAATGTCAAGCACTCACCTTGTTATAATAGTAGATACTGAATGATTGAGTGTTTAAAATTGTTAGACATGAATTTCCATTCTTTTGGTTTCTTTGATGAGATCCACATACATTAGGTTTCCCCAAAGATTTCGGTGATTCAAAATCCCCCCCTACCCTTGGCAACTCTAACTGAATTTTTAAGGTGAGTTGTTCTGAGCAGCCACCTATCATTTTACCATTTGATCACAAGTGCTCATTTTATCTGATTGCTTTCCAACTTTGTGTACACAGCCAAAATGAAAATCAAAATAGTGGTGATTTCTGGGTAATTTTGTTACCAGAAAGAGGAATGTTGGCAGTTGCACAAATTTGGAAGTAATATATGAGGGGCGTTGCTCATCTCCGTTTCTAAGGCAAAGAGCTAGCGCTGTCCGAAGATGTCTCCATGGTCATGTGGCTGGCATGACTAAACGCCAAGGGCGCATGGAGCATTATTACCTTCCCACTAAAGTGGTCCCTATTTTTATACTTGCATTTTTTACATACTTTCAAACTGCTAGTTGACAGAAGCTGGGACAAGTAACAGGAGCTCACCTCGTTACACAGCGCTAGGGATTTGAACTGCTGAACTGCCGACCTTCTAACAAGCTCAGTGTCTTAGCCACTGAGCCATTGCGTCCCTTTATTTATATATTTATATGGTTTCCAACAATAAGGACTTTTGTTATAGTGATAGTATGCTGTTCTGACCCCCCTCTTTGCTCGTTCAGAAACGACAACCACACACAGCTTGCAAAGGAATGTCTTTATCAGTCCCGGCTCAAGCTGGCTGCAAGCCCAAAATAAACATAGATAAACGGCTCTTACAAAAAGTCTTCAATCAAACTAAATACCAAACAGAGTTACGTGAATCCAGACACTTAGCTAAAGGCTTCTCTCAATGGTTACACACGAACGGAGAACGTTGACTTCTGCAACCAGGGCATGGCACCATCAGTCTTTTTATCCGTAGGAGAAGACTCTAACGAGCCCCAGCTGCTTGTTATCGTCTCCTATGAGCATCCTGAAACCACTCACAGTAGATTTCTGTGTCAGTCTGATAGCAGCTCCAAAGGCTTCTACTGAGCCACAACAGTATGGTATAGACTCTATCTGTCTATCTACCGCTATATCTATCTATCTATCTATCTATCTATCTATCTATCTATCTATCTATCTATCTATCTATCTATCTACCTACCTACCTACCTACCTACCTACCTACCTACCTACTTACCTATCATCTCTTCTTTGTTTCAGGTGGTTCAGAGAAAAGAGTCTCATAATTATCGATGCCTCTTCAGAGTTTGCTTTATCCCCAGAGATCCATTGCATCTCTTGCAGGAAGATCCAGTGGCTTTTGAATATCTCTACTTGCAGGTGATGTGGGAATACACTATGAGCTTTTCTGACTTGGTTAGGCTTCATCAATAATTAGCATAAACCCAAGTATCATACAAGTTTATTCATCCATAATAATGTTGGTGCCTTCACATAATGAATATACACATGAGTATAACACAACACTGCAAAACTCTAATAATACTTTTCCAATTGTTTGAACATTTGGAATCATTCAAGATTTAATCTATTTCAGAAATTTTGACTTTAATTTTACATTCATTTTATAATTACAGTGACAAAAAATAAAGGCCACATTGTGTGTCCAAATGTGATATATGTGCAGAAATAAGAATGGGGTGATGATGGATAGTAAAATGGGGTTGAAGAATGTATAATTGTTTCAGAGTGCAGATAATTTTCCATGAGTGCAGTTCTCTTTGTGACAGTAGGAAGAAGCTTGACAAATTTAACAGGTCAGTAAGAAAAGAAAAACATTCTTAAAGGCCTCATACCATCATTTGTTGATTTAAAATTTGCATCTCAGGTTTAGAGAAAGCTAGCTTTCACTGGGGACAATCTACATACTTGTGAAACTTGTTAAATGCTTTTCACTTTAATGTTCAATCATCCTTGGATTCCGTTTCCACCCTATATTTTCAATATCATCCCTTGTTAAGTGAATAAATGAAAAAAATATTTAAACAACAAACTGAAAAGTTCAAGAAATTCTTTACCAGTGATTGCTCTCTACCCTATTGTCAAAAAAGATAACAATATTCTAATATGTTTATTAGATATGGACCCTTACATAGAAATGTTCATATATTACCCCTACTCAGATAAACACATAGGCTGCAATCACACTAACGTTTATGTAATGTGTTCATATATTTTCTTTCTGTATGAGAATAAATCACAATTAAAACAGCCTATATTAGGTACTTGTTCGTGTGTTGATTGCCTAGCATAATGTCGCAGCAGGAATGTAATGGATGGTTTATGGTTGCCAGAATTCCTTCTGCTTTGTTTAGCTATCCTGTTTCCTTGAAAATAAGACCTCCTCGGATAATAGGCCCAATCGGACTTTTAAACGCATGCACTAAAATAAGCCCTCCCCGAAAATATTGCAACATAGCAGCAGCCATGAGTTGACCACGCTCGCCGCCTTCTGCACCTCAAAAATAATAAGACCTCCCAAAAAATAAGGCCAAGCACTTATTTCGGAGGTCAAAAGAAAATAAGACCTTGTCTTATTTTCGGAGAAACATGGTATCTAACTCACAATACTCTAAGTCAAAAGCAGCTAAATTGGAAAGAAAGCATATTAACAATTGGCAAAATAATAAGAATATTACTATTAAAATAAACTATGAGTGAATATTATATTTGAAAACAAATACAAATCTGTCTCTAACACACACCTACATATTCTATAATGTGAAATGTTAAAAGCTTATTCTCTATCCAGCTAATGTGTGCATGTGTGTACCAGTTTCAAACTGTACATGACCCAAACAAATTAATTAAACATTGGGCTTTGCAACCAACATAATTGCCAAATAGTCTAACAGTAGAAACTACTTCTTACAATAACAGGATTAGATTAAATCCTGTTTAATGTAACCTGGTGCAAGTGTATGTCTCTTCTCCCCCCTTGTTAACCTGGCCCTGTCCATTTCAGAGCTGTAGTGATGTCCTTCAAGAAAGGTTTGCTGTTGAGATGAAATGCAGTGTCGCGTTACGGCTGGCCGCCTTGCACATCCAAGAACGGATAATCACCTGTGCTCAGCCACAAAAAATATCACTAAAGTATATTGAGTAAGTGAAAAAATATTCGGTTTGTAAAGTCTACTCATTTTATCGGAAGGATGGAAGGCTGAGTCAACCTTGAGCCTGGTGAGATTCAGACTGCCAAATTACAGGCAGCCGGCAGACAGCAGAAGTAGCCTGCAGTACTGCATTCTAACCACTGTACCACTGTACTCTTGAGCCAAGGAGTTCAAAGATGATCTGTCATATAGGTTGGTTTTGAGTCGTTTGCATCATTTGTTCTCCTTGACTGTCCAACTCAGGTGGATGCCTGTTGTTGAGAACAATGCCACTTCTGGTTTTGAAGGCTAGCAATTGCTGAAGCCTACAGTGCATTGCAGTTGTGAACTCTAAATCCTTCTGTAACAATTATAGGATGGTGATTGCAAGTTCTGCCAGATGATCATTTCAGGATAGTTTTTTCCCCCCTCTCTTTTTTCCTTATGCTGCAGGAAGGATTGGGGAATAGAAAATTTTATTTCTCCAACTCTGCTCCGAAACATGAGAGGCAAAGACATCAAAAAAGCTATTAGTTTCCATATGAAGAGGAATCATCTTTTGCTGGACCCAAGGCAAAAGGTAAAGTGGCTTTAAGATATCTGGAAAGGTCACCTTCTAATTGTCTATGGAGATTCTCAGTCATCCAGGTCATGGTTATCCCAAAGGTGCTTTTTCAAGAGGCAACTGGACTTTCTGTTTTTTCTTTGAAGATGTTTTGCTTCTTGGATGAGAAGCAAAACGTCTTCCAAGGAAACCTCTTAAAGATTTAAGTGCCCCTTGAAAAAGTACCTTTGGGTCACCTTCTAATGGACCTTGACTCTGCCATCATCTTCTTTGTTAGATCCTTTTTATTCCTGAATTATTCTTATAGAACCTATTTTTTCCTTTCCCAAATACCAATACTTACTATTGGAAAGCAAGGGAGTGCAATGGCTTAAAGATTAAAGACATTAAGCTTGTTAGCTGGAAAGCTGACAGGCAGGGTTTGAGACCAGAATCCCATGTGAGCACCCATCTTTGCCTCAGCTCCTGCCCCTCTAGCAGTTTGAAAGTATACAAATGTGAATACATAAATAGGTACCACTTCGGTGGGAAGGTAACAGCGTTCCATGTGCCTCAGTAGATAGGCTGGCCACCTGACCACGGAAATGTCCTCAGGCAACACTGGTTCCCTCTTTAAGAAATGGATATGAACACCGCTCCCTAGAGTTGGACACAACTGGAGAAATCTTTCATCTTTACTGTTGGAAAGAATAAGGAAGAATAGAGAATGTATTTCTATAATAATAAAATCAGTTCTTTTATTAGTAGGACCAAGATGGCACAGGGAGAGACTAGAAAATATTAGTGGCCAGTAAAGTATAAAAAGGGGAGTAGTGTGGCTGTGTGTACAAATACAAATGATCACGTCATTGACTAAAAAGTGTGATTTGACCTCTCTGTGAAAAATTAATACCATAATAACACTTATGTTCCAAGAGCACAATGATGGATCCCTGGGGAATTTTAGGATGTGCATATGCTGTCGGTAAAAAAGTAGGCCAATACCGATAAAGCTGGTTAATAATTGTCTATCTTTGTGATTTGAATATGGGTTTGTATTTATTGGGAATCAACTAGTCTCATATTTTACTGTATTGTTCAATGCTTGGGATAACATCATTAGTTAAAAGGAAACACAATATTTCTGTGCTGAATATTACTCTGTGGTACCTTCAGAAATACTGACTGTTCCCAAGACCACAGATAGTCCTCATTTAATGAACACAATTGGAACCAGCAAATTTGGTCACTAAATAAAGCAATCCCTAGGTGAAACTACAGCTTATGATCTTACTTCAGCTTTCATTTTCTTTATGATCTGTAAAGATAATACATGTGAAGATTGGTCATAAAGTTACTTGTTCATCACTGCTGTAACTGTGAATAGTTGCTAAACGAAGCAGTCAGTAAACAAGAACTGTCTATATTTCTGATTCAGAGATGCCTTATAATACTGGTGGACAATTGGAACATTTGCCCCATTATTGTCCCAAGAAGGTAGTGGTAGTACCCTGTTTCCCTGAAAATAAGATCTCCCCGAATAATAAGCCCAATCAGGCTTTTGAGTGTATGCACTAAAATAAGCCCTCTCCCCAAAATAAACCCTCCCTGAAAATATCACAACACAGCAGCAGGCATGAGGTAACCATGCTCGCTACCTCCCAAAAAATGAGGCCTAGCGCTTATTTTGGGGGTCAAAAGAAAAGAAGACCCTGTCTTATTTTCAGAGAAACCCAGTAGTAGCTTGCCATATTATCATTGAACCCAAATTTTATTGTATGAGAGTAATAATGTATAAGAGGCTGTGGGTCTACCAATTATGAAGATCTGGTTGTGTTAACTTTGCTTTTCAACAATTGCAGAATCTCCTTTCGGCAGCCCAAGTGCGATTGTGTTACCTGCAGATTCTTGGAGACCTGAAACTCTATGGAGGGAAAGTCTTCAATGCCACGCTCATGGTAAATTTATGATGTCTAATAGAAAAGAAAATAAGTAGTTCAGGGCTGAGCTGTTGGGTTCTCTGATGTTGTTTTTTTCTTGCAGATATAGGTAGTCCTACTTAGGACCAGCAACTTTGCTGCTAAGCAAAGCAGTTGCTAAGTGGGAAATCAGATGACTGCAACTGTTTTCCAGCTCAATACTGAGAAGATTAATCAATTTCACACTTTTGGCTTTTGTTTGCCTTCCAACTACTCTCCACCATTTGTAGCAATAGCCTTTGTATTGCTGGAATACCTGCTAATGTCTTGTACTCATCAAAAGCAATGTGAATGCCATGGGCACACTAGCCAACAACTTACTCTCTTGAAATCCCTTCCTCTCCAATCTTCTTCTTCTTCTTCTGCAGGGGGAGCAGATGGAAAGGGAAAAAAGCAAGTGGTTTTCATTGACAATCTCTCTGTTGCCTGATCCTTCCCCTTTTCCCATAAGGAGAGATATTGGAGAGGAAGGGATCACAAGAGAATAAACTGTTTGATCATCTACATATTGAAAGCTATGTAATCACCCTAGAAGTCTGGGTCTGGAAGCCTCAGACATGCTATTCAAACAACTTATAGTGCTGTCTTGACATTTCTTCCTTTTCAATTTCTCCATTCTGCAATGCAGGAGGGGTATTTGGAGGGACGACAATTTCAGTAGGCAGTCTCTTCTTTACCTCACACTTTCCTGCTGCCAGCACAATCTGCTGGCTGCTTATACTGTATCTACACCCTAACAGAATTAATCAAAGAAGAAAAAATAGGAGTCATGTACACCATTCAATGTAAGGGTTGTTACAGCCCCTATATAGGCCAAACAGATGGCAGACTGCACCACAAACATCAAATAGCAGAAAGAAGACATGAACAGTGCCTTGATCTTGTAACACATAGACAGATTTGACCATAGTTTATACTGAGACACTGTTAACATTTTAGAATGTTAGGCAATTCCTGGAATGTGACCTTCACACATATCAGTCATCAATAGACACACAAACTCTATTTACACACTATTCAAAAGACACAATCAAAAGCTAGAAAAGAAACAAGAGCCTAGAACACATCCTGTTCCCAGCAGCCAATAGGCAAAAAAACCACAAAAAACAGGACTAGATAAACATCCAGGGAAGAAATAATACCTTAACCAAGGAACCACAAAGGAAGCCACAAAGATTGGCAAGTCAAGGCGCTTAATATACATATATAAACGGCAGCGAACCCCACTCTCCTTTCCACTGATGGTGTTATCCAGCCTGGTAATGAAATTTCTGCAAGAAAACATCCAAGCTCAAAAAATATCAAGGACCAAGAAGTAGAGATTTATTTTTTTACAGTAAAATAATAATATTATTATTATTTTTAGTGAATGTCTCAGCCTTTTCACCAACTCTTCATGTTACAGCATGAAAGCTAGATCATCCCTGTGATTTATGGGGTTTACTCAAGATCATTGGGAATGTCATGATGCAAGGAAACAGTTTGAATCCTTTATTTCAATTAGCTAGGTCTCTGTCTTAGAATGATTTTTAAGACCCCTTGTCATCATTTGCACCTCTTACAGATTAAACAAGGCAGTTATTTGATGTTTATTGATTAGAATTGAACTGCTTGCCATATGAGCCAAAATAAAATTCAGTGATCAAATGCCAGGACACAGATTGCAATAATGATGCAATGACACAAACTAGGGCATGGGTCCTCAAACTACGGCCCGTGGACTACATGCGGCCCACCGAAGCCATTAATCCAGCCCGCACAGGACCACGAGCTCCCACCCACATCAACCCGTTCACCCTTAGGTGAACCCTTAAGGACTTACCTTTGCGAGCCTTGCAGCCTGGAACTAAAAGGTAAGGCCAACAATTTTGGTCTGCAGAGACGTTCTGGAGGTGTGGGGGGTGAAAAACAGGGTGCAGAGACGCCACTGGAGGTCAAAAAACTGATGAAAACAGCCCGTTTTCCACCTCCCCTGCCTCCAGAAGATAGAGAGAGAGAGAGAGAGAGACAGAGGAAAAGAGAGAGAGAGAGACTGAGACAGAGAAAGGAAGAGAGAGAGGGAGAAAGAAAGAGAGAGAGAGACAGAGAGAGACGGAGAGACAAAGAGAGATTTCTCAAGCTCCTTGGGGCTGAGAAGAATTGCTGCAAAACTGAGTTTCCTGAAGTGGACCACTAGACTCCTAAACAACTGAAAAAATGATTTAGTAAAAAGAAAAGGCAACCAAAGGAACAACATGCAAACAAGAGCAAATAAAACATCCCCCAGGAGCAAAACAAATTAAAGTTTAATTTGTGTGCATTGTTCAATGGATTGTTACATTGTCATGTGACTAGGTCAGCCTAGTCACGCCCACCTAGTCTCATGCCCACCTAGCCACACCCACCCAGTCGGTCTGGTCCCCCAACAGTCTGAGGGACCATGAATTGAATCCCTGTTTAAAAAGTTTGAGGACCCCTGACCTAGGGTGTGGCAGTGTTAAATCATCAATCACATCAGAAGATGTTCCCTGCTTCCAATGTGGTGTACAGATACCATTAAAGAAAGAAAGAAGGAGTGGCCCATTTCTGAAACAAAGAATGGCATAGTAATTAATGAATTGAAGCAAGAGCAGGGAGCTATCTCTCTTAGTAATGCTATTGTTCAGCTATTACTTGAAGTATCTCTCTTACTTTCCTGGCTGACAGAGATCTTGTGAGTTTACAATAGGAGGGGGAGGGCCATCTTGAATTCATGGAGGCAAGGCAAGTTGAAAATAAAATAGTACCCATGTAGATGTTTCATATTTTATGCCAATAAAAAATGAAGTTTGTTAATTCTTACTGCATAGCTGCTAGTAATGGGACGAAGTGGTCGTGTAGATGTAAAGATTGTAAACCAAGAACAGTTTTCAACTGTTAACACTTCAAATTGTGCTGGCAACTAGAGAGATGGGGACAGAGCAGACTTTATTTAGCCTTGCGTGAGTATCTCCCAAGGTGAAACAATTGTTCATGGACGTAGCAAGTTTCAAAAATACTTTTTGCTGTTAATGTTTAATGTTTAAAGAATATTTTAAGAGTTCTGAAATTCAATATCGACATTAGAAATGTCAAGCCAAGTCTTTTCTGATTCTGACCTTGAAATAACCAGTAACCTGTTTTTCCTGAAGTCCATGTATGACACTATTTCTCTTTTGGTTGACAAAGAAATAAATAGACCCTACATCTTTACATCATAATCATTTCTTCATGACCATTCAGAAAGGGGCCTGATGCTACATATAGAGTCAGATGACAAACAGGTTGCTGAGTGTTTGTTGGTAAATGGTTGAGTGCCTATATTTTGAGTCTCTGGATTCAACTCTCTACCCCATTAGTGTGTCTTTGTATAGATAACACATAAGATCAGTCCAGAAAGGCCTACCATCGGAGACCTTGAGATGAAGCCACTGTTCTCTTCCACCCATTTCTTCCCAGTACCAGCCTCCTGCCAATTAACTGGTTGGCCAGTCATCTTAAAAGCTGTGAGCATTTCTCAGGCATAAATTGTGAGGGGCCTACAGCTTAATCATGTCTGTTAAAATGAGCTATGATGATCCAAAAATGTTCACTCAGAAACAATTATGTGGAAATAGTAATTTCCTCAATTGATCAGTAATATAGAAAAAACAGATCTTCTACCATCATCCAGTGCTGGAGTTAATAAATGAAATAACTGAGTAATTTCCTGCTTTCCTCACTACAGTACAGCACAAATGATGGCCAGTAACTTTCATAAAACATTGAATTGTGTTAAAGTGAGCTGTTCAATTCCCATTTAGGTTTTTGTAATGCTTTTGTAAACTTTTGGCTGCATTCATAAAGCATAAACTGTTGTTTAACTACATATTTCTGAATTAATGACAATTAATTTCACACATGCTAAACATTTCTAAACCATTGTTTAGACAGCACAAATGTAAGCCACTATTTGAGAGAGAGGAATGGAGGGAGAGATTTCTCTTTAGGCTCCAATTCTTTGCTGGGTGTCTATCATTTCTTGTCAACAGAAGCACGAATATGAGAAAAGGTTAACTGTTAGCTAATACAGAATATTATTAAAATAACTTCTGAACAGATCAGAAATGTCTACTTGAGACTAGAGTGTATTTAAACATAATGATATGAAAGTTCAAATTGTGTTAGTTCACCTGTGTGTGTTTCTTTACATGTTCAAATTATACTGTATAGATATTGTAGTAGCCACTGAACACATAGGCGTGAGTTTGTTCCTTTCTAAGTTTGGTCATAAGCTGCTTTCCCCCCATGAAGCTACAGGACAGAGAGACATGCATTGCCTTGCTGGTGGGAGCCAAATATGGAATCAGTCAAGTGGTTAATAGCAAACTCAACATCGTAACCTTGCTGGCGGAATTTGCTAACATAAGCAGAGTGGAGCTCTCTAAAGAATCTGACAAAGTAAGCATGGTGAAGATCTACCTCCAAGATATCAAGGTAAATATATTTCATATCACTTCTGGTGCATTAACTCTGTCAGGAACATTTCAGCTCATCATGTTTCCCGTCTTCTATACAAGGTGCTCACTGTACTGCTGGAGTCCAACAGCGCCAAAGATCTGGCTTGTCTCATCAGTGGTTACTACAGAATGTTTGTAGATTCAAGCAACTCCATATTCATCTGGGAGGAGAGAAAACCTCAAATGCACCGGATCTCTGCTGAGGAAGGTAAAAAGCAAGTTTTTTCATAAATAAGTAAAGGGGTGAGAGGACTGTTCCAAACTCAAAAGCACACCTCTTGCTAGAAATACGTGCATATCTTTAGTACACTAATGTCTCAGTGTGTTGTGTATGCTTCTCTATACAGCTTTATTGCCCCCTTCATTTGTGTGGGCAAAAGCAAAAGGGTTCTTAGAAGCACCATTTGAAATGGTCATTGAGATGAAAGCATGTGGAAGATGTTTCTGTCACATTTGAACATGAATTCATCTAATTTCAGGTGCACGAACCAACACCAGTTACTATTCAAGGCACATAATTTTGCATACAATTAAAATGATCAGGCTTCCTATAGTTGAACCTGAACCTACTTTCCCCCATCCAGATCCCCAAAGTCTCCACATACGGAGACAGGCATTCAAAAACGTCACTTAAGACAGTCCCTGTTATCCTTTGGCTGCTTCTGAGAACAGTATTCTGGATATGTACAGAGGAATCCTTTTTTGCACTTAGCTGTACAGTCACTTTAAGGATCTTTTCAGGGAGGTTTTATTTCATCTGTGTTCTAAGGTTGCTTGGAAGGAAGGAAACAACTCCAAGGAAATTGTCTGTATGTGTTTTCAGGATATGAATCTAGAACCTGCAGTGACTCTGAAGAATCTTCTGAGCTAGATTCCTCCTTGGATCGGTTCTCAGACACACATTCACCTAAGTACAGCAGTATTAGTCCCCCAATTGAGGAGGAAGGAGAGCAGCAAGAGCTGGAGCAAGAAAGGAAGACCTTGGAGGCCAAAGAAATGAGCTTTTGCAATGGGTACAACATAAGCGATAGCCTTTCAGAAACCTCTGATTCAGCCAACACAGAAAGCAGGGGGCCAAAGTCCAGTGGCTCAAGTGACTCTCTGGATGCCTTGGAAGAAGATGATTTAGAAGCGTGCTCAGCAAGCAGGCCGGAGATTTTTCAGTTTTGTAACTCTGCCCTTCAGAAACTGGCCAATAATGACAAGATGCTTTTTAGTGCGGATGGAGATGAGGAAAGCAGAACATCACAAGAAAGTTTTTTTTCTTTCCTCCTGCCATCCCTGGTATCCAGTCCGGTTCTTCCACAATCAGAAGAGGAATCCAAAAGAGAAAACGGTGTGAGCATTCTAGAGTCCAAGTTGGCCAAAAGCAACGCCATGGACTACTACAGCCTCTGTGCCAATCTCTCACCAGCCAGCAGTGGAGGGAAGCATACCCAGAGCAACAGTCCTGAAAGCTGCTCTTTGCAGGAGCCTGAAGACCATGAGAAAATCAGCGAGGGCCAGGCTCCTGTCTTTGTCTTGAGATCTCCCCCTGGCTTTGAAAAGACTAATTCAGATGATAACATCTGTGATGGAAGCAAAAGGATGAGCCCAGCTGAGCCACAAGCAGGTGAGTTAAAAGATAATCCCTGGAGTATCTTTGTTGTGGTAAAGGTCTTTTAAATAGGAATGTTATTTTGACTGCTAGCTTGGCAATCCTTGTTGGTCTCTTTCATATTTTACACCGTTACTCATGGGATCTCACATTCTCACACCTGGTGAGAGGAAGGGGGTAGATGGCTATAGTATCAATATGAGGTCCTTAGAATAATTAAAGCTGATTGAGCAGCTTACTAGCAGTTATTAGCTTTTCCTTTTGTGTTCAAAATATTACTTCTTATATCTGCCCAGTATTTTGTTTCCATTTACACCTAGGTGCCTAAGGCTGAGAGTTAACGGCTATTCCACAAGACCTATTGCAAAAAAAAATCCAATTCAGGGTTTCATATGATTATATTTTCTCTGATGTATTTTTCTTTTAGTTGCTAAAAGAACCAATATATGAAAATAAATTGTGGCGATACTTAACTATTTGTGTTCATGCAACTATAGGTGGCGGAATGATTGTGTGAGAACATTTTAATGTAGTAAAAAAAAAACTAGAAATTTACTACTACTACTAACTACTACCCTGTGATAGCAGAATTTCTGTAGTCTCTCTCAACTTTTCATCCCTTTGTGCCATAAAAAGATACAAAAGTGGATGGAAGAGGATGATGGATAAGTACGTCTCCAACTCTGTTTGCAGTGGTGATGCTTTTGAGCTGGTTCCAATAGATTACTTTTCAGTGACAGGGTGAGAGAGGCAGGACATTAGATAACACCTGACATTTCCCTAGTTTATTAGCTTGTAGAAAGGAAGAAATCGAATAAACCTTTAGACAACTCACACATAGCAACAGCAACATAAATCTTTTGAAATATGACAAAAAAGGGATTCTCCATATTTATGGCCTCTTCTTTATTTTTTAGGTTCTGAAATTCTGCCCCTACACCGTTCCCAAGAGTTGCCATCTTGTGGCAGTTTGGATGAAAACATCCTGTCAAGGCAAAGTAGAAGGATGAAATCCAAGCTAGGAAAAGACCCAACGTGTGCCAATAATTTGAGGAAAAGAAGGTCCTTCCTCGAGACAAATTATACTTCCCAAGTTAGTTTCCCCAGCACTTCACCTGAAGCGCTGGAAACCAGTGTTTGTTGCAATAAAGACACTACCATTTCAGGAATTTCAAACCCCGCAGCTGAGTCTTTATGGAAGGAACCCCAGCAAATTCCCAATCTTCTTGAAGTCACACAGAAAACCCAGGTGGTCCAAAATTCAACCTCTTCATCTGATTCAACAGAAATGAGGCAGAATTCATCAGTACTCAATTCAGTCTTGTGCCTGGCCTCTGCGCAGGCAAGTGGAGGAAGTTTAGACTCAAGCGATTGCTCTTTAGATTCTTTTTATATGCCCCCTCATCACAGTCCACATTTAAGTACACCAGAAATTAATTTTCACCTGGAAGGTCTTGATCCCACTTGTGAAATAAAAACAGAAAAGCTTACAGAAATAGCTAAGCAAGTTCGGGGACATTGTGAAGTAAAAGCAGAGTGTTCTGTAAAGCAAGGACTTGACAAAAAAGTGAGGACAATCAAAGCTACGCCTCCAACAGGAGTCAGTTATGTATTGATTGAAGAAATAATACACACTACTACCAAGCCTTCTGGGTCTCAGAACAGCACCCAAGGCAAACCTTCGTCTTTCGCCCCAATCTTGGACCTGGATTCTCTCCCTGCAGAGAAAGCTAAGAAACAGGAATGGGTTATGTTAGATCCCTGCAAGAGAGCCAAAGGTGACTCCATCTTGTGTGATTCCGGCCAGGCCCATGGAGACTTAAAGCTTGAAGAAGGTATCAGCCAATTGTCAAAAAAGGGTGCTGCACAGAAATCGGGAGATGAAAAACATCTGGGGATTTCAAATGTAACTCAACTATTTTTCAACTGCAGTGATACATCAGGCCAAATTTGCTGGCCAAATTTCAGTTCAGCAGCAGAAAATGCAAAAAGCTGTCAGCAATCAGATCATGAGTGCCAAGGAATTACTAGCCGAAATGGCCTAGGCGTTAATAATTTAGCTTTAAAAGATGGCATTATAAATCAAGTCCCAGCCCACTTATCAGCTGTGAGTATGTCTCATAATCTGTGCCAATCTACAGACATTGCTGGTGACTTTAAAACAAGGGGGGGAAACCTCACAGGAAATGCTCTCCTGAAAGATGATAATAAGAGATCCAGTTCACTAATGGTTTCCTCAGAGGAGAACACAGAACAAAGCAAAACTGATAATTCAGCTGAACAGGGCTACCCTTCATTTGACATTTCGTCTAAAGCAGCCAGGCCCAGTGGGAAAAACTGTACTTCAGATCTATCCTTTCTCTCTTCTGACAATGCCACTGGAGGTGCAGTGGCTTTCAGTGACACAGGTCCACCAGGTTTAGTGAATTCTGAGGAAACATTTATACCCAGACATAAACTGGAGAGATGCAGCTGCCAGTTGTCTTATGCAAGCTGTTTCCATGGGGTAGACAATGAAGCAGAATTAGACAGCACCAAACCTTTCACAAGTAGCATTTCTGAAGGACCCTTAACAACTCCACCTTCAACAAGAAACCCACTGCCTTCAGATTTTAATCCCACCAGGCACCACCAAGAACATATTTATATGAATGGGACCCCCAGAGATTCTCAGAATCACAGATACCTCCCAGAATTGCCTATCAAAGAACTGAGCTATATGAAAGAAAAATGGTCTATCTCGCCACTTGACTTCTGCCATTTGTTAGGAGATGTAGTAGAGCTAAAGGAAATTTTAAGGCGGTCTTCAGGAAACCAAAGAAAACATCCAGTGGAACAATGTGCTGCCTTTTTTTCAGAAAACAAGAATGCCTTGTATGTGGAATCACAGAGATTGTTAGTTAATTGCCAGAAGATTATCGAAGCACAAGGGCCTTCTCCCGAGACACCAGTCATAGTTCAAAAGACCTTCCAAAACCTTCTCCAGTTGACGGAAGTATGCCTACAGTTCACAGACTGTGACTTTTGCAGTAATGGGCACATAGACCTTAAAATCAACCTGCGGGATGTTTTATGTAGCTATCAACAGTTTTTGGAAGCATGTAGGCAAACTCATGAGAAGGATTACTCCAGTCTAAGCTTAAAACTTTGTGTGTGTCAATATACAGCCCTCACTGCTTCCCTTTTCTGCCTTACACAGCAGTTCAAAGCTTCATCCTGCACATGAGATGGATTTGCTAAGCTGTCTCTTCCTGCTTCTCCTTTCTTTGCACTAACAGTACAGCTATTGTTAAATTCATTATAAAGAGAATTAGCTATTTTGAAAACTTGCATTTTTTTGTGACCTTCTGAGTTGGCCTGATAAATGTATAACCCTGGGAGATTCTAATAAAAGCAGGGGATGTATAAAAGAATGGCTTGAAGGAAAACTGAGGCAATTGTTTGGTTTCATTTGTCAATGGATATTAATACTCAAAGCTTGAATGAAGTCAAAGGAATAAGTCATTTCTCATAAAAGTCAAAGACAGTATGTTAATTCACATCCAATTTTACTCCCCCCCCCTCCCTTTAAGTGAAGAAGACACAAGATCAATCTTTTCTGAAGGTCTTTTCAATGTTAACTGCTGTGAATAAATGCTACTTAAGAATAGCTCAAAGAGAATGCTGTACGTCAACTGGACAGATCTTCTGAACATATTATCCTACCATGTTAGCGTGTACCAAGTTGTGGAAATGTTGATCAAGGTTAAAGAAACCGTACCATAGGTACCTGTCTTGTGTGGGACTCTTCTTTCAGGTGTTTTAAATAAATGCACCTGGAGTATGTTTCAAAGATACATTTTTTTAAAAAGACCCAGTGATGTGTAATTGATAAGATGCTGGACTAACACCAAAGAAGGTAAACAGATTCTTGTTTACCTAAGCCATGGAAGTTCACTTGGAAACTTTGGGCCACTCACTCTTTCAACCCAAACTGTCTGACATGCCAAGGGTCACAAGCAGTGAAGCGTCATAGGCAGTACAGTGGTATAATGAGCTGCGAGAATAACCTTGGAAAACGGGAAGAAGAGCTGATGGCCTACCATGGCCCTGCCTCCTGTTTCACAGGATTGTTTTCACAGCCTATTACAAGTGGTAACAACTTCTTCACTTCATTGCTTTTACTTTCGATTTTAAAGAGATGCTATGCTCCCCTTTAAAAGAAAAGACAACTTTTGAACAGTATTTTCACCCAATTACTGAATTTTTGTACTCACTAAAAATGGAAGTGATGCATCTCTTTATTATACCTAATAAATAAAGACCTAGTTAATTAGCAGGAAGTAAGCTCTACCATAGTGGCCTTGCTTCTATGCAGACTAGCACTGCGGAGCATTTTATAATACTCCTATCCTTAATTTTAGAACACTCCTAATAACTCAATTGGTCGACTTTGCTATGCTTGGAAGTTTAAATAATAGTGGCAAGGAGATTTAATCTGAAATTAGAGCATTTACTTAAAAAAATTTAATTGACATAACCTCAGGTCTTTTGCCTATGAGTGCAGGAAAAGCTACCCATTCATTTCATTATGAAAGACTTATTGTTTTCAGCAAAAATTCCCAGCACAATGTCATGTGTTTTTTTTTAAAGTACATATCAGTAATAAGTGCAGTTAATTGTAATGTAAAACAAACAATACTTTAACCCTTCCAATAGATTCATCAAGAATAAGCAATGAGAGACCCAGTCTTTTCCCCAAGAAGTACAGTAAGCAGAAATGAGGATCAATTAAGTAATCTTTTACTCTCCCCACATGTCTATATACAGTAGTGCTGGAGTCAAAACTCCCATAATTTACAACTGGAAATTTTAATCATCGTAGTCCAAAATATCTACAATGCAATTGGGTAAAGGAGACTATTGTAGGTTACCAAAGGCAGACCAAATCTTGTTTTCTCATATTTGTATCCAGAACCCTTTTGTCACTGTGTGTTTTTGAAGATGTATCCCTTTCCAGGAGAAACTGCAGCTTTAAGTGCTTCTTCCCAACTCTTTTTATCATAGAAAGTTGATAAGGCATCAAACACTAAAAGAAATACATTAGAGAATTACAAAAAAATGTCATGAAAATTACAAGGAGGATTGAATCCAATCATGGTATAACAGAGCTTCTATAGAAACAATGCCCATCTTCTGTATTTTTAGACTCTTATTTTCCAACAATAATTCAAACATGTTAATAAGGAATATCCAAGATTTGTGGTCTTTAATACAACATGACCCTTTACATTCAAGGCTTTCCGACTTTACTCATGGTAGACCTCTACTGTTTAATGCCTATTTGCCCATATCTCATAGGACCGCTTCCCCTGTGTTCTTGAACAGTTCATCATGTGATATGGCATTTTGTGCCCTAAAAAGTACAATAAACAAAAGTGAAGATCAATTCTGTAGAGAACTGAGTACAAAACTCCAGTGTGCACAAATCAACTATGCAACCATTGTCAGAAAGATTTAATTTTCTAAAAAATGGACCAACACCATCCATACAAGTTATCGGGAGTTAATTTGCAACAGCTATTCTAATTCTAGCCATAAACTGTATAGGAAAGCTGGTGGTAATACTATGCCTGCAAATAGATGGCAGTGAATTCTATTGACAAGTGTGTACATTGCTTACCTTGGTTGATTGCCAAAGTTGTTGAGTGGTAATTTCTTGCATTGGTGTTTTTTACCATGTACTCTGGAATAGGCAATCGTGCTGTCTGCAGATGTCTTTCCTGGGCAATTTGGAAAGTGAGTTTCTACAAAAACAAATTATATATACTAAAGGAGGAAGGGAGGAAATGATTCTTTATGCCAGTTTTTTTTTTTAAAGAACTACATCTGGCTATTAGATTCTTTAAAAAGCTCATGATGCCTATTCTCCAAACCCAGAAGCTCTATTTTAATTATGTTAGCTAACTGTTCACAGGAAAATTATATTTGGGAAGAGGTAAGTTCCTGCAGTTCATCATTGAAATACTACCCAGCTATTTCTGTAAGAATATCATATGTTCAATATACTTACTTTTTGAATGCTTTCATCCACCAGCCCTCCCAAAATATGTACTTTTTGTGGATCAACTTCCTCAAGAACTAAAATGAGAAGAAAACAGATAAATAAGCATCTAGTAATAAAGACAGACTGCATTACATCATTATTGTTACCATCTTCATAATCTTGTTATGTTTTTCCTATCCATAACACTTCTAGCAAGAGCCAATAATAAAGGCAAAGAAATACAGAGAACATCAAAACTGGCAAGAAAGGTATAACACTATTACCATGAATGGGGAGCATTCAAATATATACTGTCCCTCTACATGGGGCTACTTTTGAAAGTCATTCAAAAACTGCAGCTGGTTTAGAATGCAGGTGCGCTAAACTCATATAACATCATCTCCTTGGTAGGCTCATTTAAGACCACTACTTTTGAGTTGCAGTGGCTCCAGTGGTGGGTTTCAAAAAATTTTAGAACCTCTTCTGTAGGTGTCGCCTGCTTTGTGGGAGTGGCTTGCCAGCCATGTGACTGAGTGGGAGTGGCTTGGCAGTCATGTGACTGGGTAGGCATGGCCAACTTGTAAAATGTGGTGAAACTCACTTAACAATGTCTTGCTTAGCAACCAAAATGTTGGCTCAAAAACTCTGGCATTTGAAGCACGCAAGTCTTAAAGCTGTCAATTTACAAGAACCTTGCACCCCTAACCCTTTAGGAAAAAAAACCCAGGGGTGTTCAAACTTAACAGCTTTAAGACTTGTGGACTTCAACTCCCAGAATTCCTCCTCCAGTCATGTTAGCTCAAGAACTCTGGCATTGAAGTGTGCAAGTCTTAAAGCTGTCAAGTTACAAGATCCTTGCACTCCTAACTCTTTAGAAAAAAAAAACCAGGGATGCTCAAATTTGACAGCTTTAAGATTTTAAGGTTTAGATAGGACTCTTAGAGGCGGGCTCACTGATTGGCTGGTGAGCCAGCCAATCAGTGAGCGGTGGGCGGGACAAGCATGGTGCGGACAAGCGGGGGGAGGGAGCTGGAACCAGTTCTAAACAGCATGGTAGATTTGTGGAACCTCTTCTATAGAAGAGGTTAGAACTGGCAGGAACCCACTCGAGTGGCTCCCAGTATATTTCTGGGTGCAGTTCAAAGTGCTGTTGGTCACCTACAATACCTTCATAGTACAAGACTGGACTACTTGCAGGACTGCCTACCTATACTTATTTCTGTCAATTCCATGAGATCTGACCGGTAGGCATGTTTTGAGTTTATGCAATTAAACAATAACATCTACTATCTAGGCGGCTTGATTTCTGTTGCTGTGGCTGCCTGTGGAACAATTTACCCCTCATCCCAAAATTCAAAAGGCCTGAATCCCAATGGCCAGTAAAAGCTTAGCTTTTTTCCTGGACACTTAGCCAAGAAGCTAGGTGAATCCCATTTTAGGGGTTCATTGCAGGGAATATGTGTGCTATCTGTGTGTGTGATGTATTCCAAGTTTTATGTTTTTAACTAATCATATGCCAAGAAGGGGAGAACAATAGATTGATTTTTTTTTAATGTATGTTTAGAGTTTGGGTGAAAATTACATTAGTCTCTTCATGTTTAACTCAATTAGCCACTAACTGCTCTGTCACTGTTGGCTTTGGCAGCACACAGTCCTACTAACTAGCTCAAAAAAAATCACAATTTGGGGGAATTTAGAATCTCTCTCCACTTTCTCCAAGAAATGCCATATATTGCATCTGTCAAGCACCAGAGATTTCTGGAGATCCAGGCAATTCAAATGTGTATAAAGATTTATTGTAAACGTAAGCTCTCTACAAGAATCTGAACTACTAACCGTCAAGGGAAATTAGGAGTTAAAAATAGAAAGGAATTCAAGGTTGGCCTAAGATATCTTGTGGGTGTGAGGGACTCATGACTGATGATGCATTTGACCCCTCCCTCAGGCTCAGCCTGGTCATCTCCTACAGCATCTGCCCCATTACCATTCCAACAAGGTCCCATGACACTACTAATCCTTATTTCCTTTTTCACCCAATCAGAATGTGGGAGCTATGTTCTAGAATAGACCTGTCCAACCAGCAGCCCAAGTGGCTTTGGATAACTGATCATGAAGTGCCCCCCTCCCAATTATAACCTTTTAATATTATGTGATTTATATACTGTACATTAGCTACATCGTACATATTTTATATATGTCCCAGGACAATTCCTCTTCACTCAATGTAGCCCAGACAAGCCAAATGTTCTAAATTGCATGGCTAAACTTAGTAGGCAATTTTATAATGGAGTGGCTTCTACCACTCTTTATGTCAAATTCTCTTTTCCTTGGATACTTACACAAAAAGGGTCAAAATGTGGGATTTAGATGTTTTCTAATACATGCCGACTTGGTGGAATTAGTTGGGTCTGTTCTGAGGCAAATTTAACTCTAGGGGAGAGGGGCAGGGTAATTGAGTCTTCTCTGTGTTGCTACATTAACTCTCTCCCTGAGCCAGTTAAGCATGCAGTGAGAACAGAATCATTGAATAATATGTTATTCTACCTTAATTCTCTGAATTGTATAGCGGTCTTTAAAAAATGACTAAAATCAGAAAGACTGAAATAGAACTTCTGCCAAAAGTGTTAGAGACTGTCTTGGTTCAAAACAAAATGTCTGGGTGTGCTCATTCATTTTTTTAAAATTCTGCCTAACAAAATCTATACTTATACAACACAGTGTAATAATTATGATTTTTATCTGACCCCCGTTTCTCTTTGCCTGCTTTGTGAAGGGTTCCCCCCCCTCTCCTTCCCAGCTCCAATGAGCTTACTCACTGGACTCTTTTGAAGAATTCTCCTTCCTCATTAAAAAAATATTCTTAATTATGTTTTATCTGTCTGCAAACTTTGCTGTTTTCCAAAGCTTGCTGGTGCTCTCAGCAAGCTTGCATTTAGCTGGCGATGTTATTTTGGCTAAATAAAACATTAAGTGCTGATACTTGAGTACTGGAAATAAAGGGAACAATGTTATTTATAGATGCCATTTACACTATCATTTTCTCATATCTCCAGTAAGAGTATTCCTGGCTTAAAAGTGCATCAAACTAAACTACCCTCTGCTTAATATTATAGATTTTTCTATTTTGAGGTATACCTTTCTAATTATTGGTAGTAATTAGGCCTATTTTTGCTCTAAAGGTTACTGATATAGTCCATGCTAGTCCATATTATTTTATGGTTCCCAACTTTTTCACCTTGGCAGCCTGGCCTGGCCAGGGGAGGCATGGGAGTGGCAGGTGCACACAGGCACACACGGCTCCATTGGTGGGAGGTGGGTGCGCATGTGTTCCACTCAAGCAAATGGAGCTTCACGCGTGAGTAGAGGGTGCTTGTGCTCACACGCAAACCTCCACTCGTGTGAACAGTGATTGCTTGCGTGCAAAGCTCCACTTGTGTGAATGGAGCTTCCCCCTCCGCTCACACGAGTGCATGTGAACACAAGCATCCTTTGCTCAAGAGCACTCCGCTTGTGAGCGCAAAAGCCCACCACTTGTGCAAGTGGAGCTTTGCACGCATGCGCTTGCTGCCACTGCGCTTCAGGTAGTGGGCCGTCGCCTGGGGAGTTGGGGAACCTATGCAATAGAAGGTCTGTAGCTTCTGTTTAGGCAGCTTTTCTCAATAGGAAAAGGCTTGGTATTTTAGATTCAGTTATTCTTCCTAATCCAGGAGTTTCCTAAATATTCTAGACTTAGGAACTTCATGTTTCTCACAAGGTCTATTAACTTAGCTCCCTCCTTGTTCATAGGCAAAAAAAAATTCAGATCCAAACTTTCATCCCTCTAACAGACATGAATTCCCCACTCTTTTTTTATGGAGATGATCATTTCAAGAGTTTCGAATGGCCTCAGATGCTCACTTAATATTTTTGTGCAAGGAAAATCACCTTGGATTATATTTCCAGAAGTCTAAAGTACAAGCAAGTTCTCAACTTAAAACTGGTTGTTTAGTGACTATTAGAAATTACAATGGACCTCAAGTTACTTACAACCTGCTTTTTACAGCTCCTACCCTCTCCCCAGATCACATGATCAAATTTTGGGCACTTGGCAACTGGCAACATTTGCAGTGTCCCATGATCACGTGATTGCAACTTGCAATATATTTTTTGCTGGAAACTGGTGCTTACTTCCGGTTTCCAGCAAAAAATGCCCATTGGGTATAATGGGTTCTCTTAACCACCACAGTTTTCATTTAATAACCATCATGACATATAACCTTAATTCTAGGCTCAATTATGCTTTTAAGTCAAAAACTATCTAAAATGATCTTTCCTAAAACATTTAGGAAGCTTCACTGAGTAACAGACAGTAGCAAGTGAGGAGTTTTAAATATCCAGATGTAATCCTTCAAGACTCAAGACTGTATCATAGGATACAGGTATCAAATTTGTATTCTTATGGCGTCACAGAGATTCTTCAGCTCTTCTATTTATTTTTTAACACGAGAACTCATCTTTACAGTTTTAGAACGCATGGCTCAGTTGCTTATAAATCTCCATTTCAAATTACCAGTATATGCTGATTTTTGAGGAAATAATACAAACTAAGTCTATTACAGCAGTGCTTCAAGCTCTAAAATGTGCATTTAATGAAATTTTAAGGCTAAAAGCTGGCCAGATGAGGAAATAGCTTTATTATTCATTTTTGATTCCATTACTGTTAGCAATAAATTCCAGTTGTTTTGGATTCTAGTGATTTTTAGAACATTTCTCAATTACCGAATTTCCTCAAATTTTTGGTGGCTGGGAGTTATCAAACATACTAGAATGAGAGAGGGCTCATTCAAAATTTATCCCATTAGACATCCACCCTAGGTGGATGTCAGCTAATTATGCTGACTCATGATCTTCCCCCATTTCAACAAGGGATTTTCTTCAGAGCAAGGTCAATAGCCTTTAGCATTTTTATATGGGAGAGTTAATAAAAGTTCCTATAGCTAATCAGACTTGCCAGTGGGTTGCTAACTGGTTTATTACCAGTTCGCTCGTGATCGCATGGGCGCAACGCTTCTGCGCATGTGCATAAATGTCCAAGCGGGTGGCCGGAGCTTCCCACCGCCGCCACTACCAGTTCAACTGAACCAGGCCGAACTGGGAGCAACCTACCTGAGACTTGCCCTTGTGGTGATGGCTCATGTTAATAAGATGATACATTCATGTTAACAAGAAGATTCCATTTTCCTTTGTTGTTACATGCCCGAGATCAGTCTGAAGAATCTTATATTATTTCCCTTCTATTAGATAAGAAAAGCCTTACTATAAATAATATAACCAAGTTTTATACAGCAACTGTACAAACAGCTGACTTCTGATCTATATGAGCAATATGATCATACTGGCTCCATTAATCCTTGGAAATGTATAAATGAATTTCAACAATTTAGATCGTTAGATTTTAAAATATAATTTAGAACTATATGGTTCATTTACTGCATTACTGTACAGATTGAATACCTAGATTTAGATTTTACTTAAAATTCATTTTATAGTATTTTTTATCTTATTTTATAGTTCATTTTATTTTATCTAATGTTAATGTTTAAGTGTTAGGAAGAGTCCAGTGCTGCATTATTTCAGCAGTGTTGCAAAAACCTTTAATTGGGAGTCCTCACCCCACCAATCAAGACAGATTAATTTTTGATTCCCAGCCACAGTATTTAGAGAAAGAGGAAGTGCATCAGTAAGGACCACAATCCTAGATTAGGTTGGGCTGAATTATAGTTACTCTACTTACTGCTATTCTTGCTAAAGACTGAGTACACGTAACTGTTGCTCAGTTTGGCATACAAGGCTGCTTGTCCCAGCTGAATGCTAGAATATATGGCATTAGCTGACAGTTCATGAGGATGTAAAGTGGAAACAAGTTTAAGTTGATTTGAAGCATACATTAAGAAACCCCAAATCCAATTATTACTCATTTAAAATAAGAACAACAAAATTTTAAAAGCTGCAATATACCATTATCAGAATCTGGTGTGAGATATACAATCATGTCCAAAGGAAATAGGTCAAGATAACTTTCAGCAGTAATATCCATCTGAAAAAGAATGCAACACACATAAATAGAATTTCAAAAAAATCCTTTTAGAAAGACCACTTGTGCAGGAATGAGAGTGCAATTTTGGAAAAACATGCCACTCTGACTATCCATTACTATTCTACTGAAAAGCACATTTTGAATCAAAACAGCATTTTAGCCCAATTTAAACCTAATATTTCACTACACTATTGATGATACCATGTTTTCCCAAAAAAACAACCTGTCCTGAAACTAAAGCCTTGCCACATATTTCAGGTGGGCAAAAATATTAGCTCTGGGAGTATGCTCTATGGTTGTGGACTGCAGAGTGTACAACCATAGAACGTACTCCCAGAGTGGCATCCGTCCGCCGTTGCGGCTTCCAAAGCACAGAGGTAGGATACCGCTCTGGGAGTACGCTCTATGGTTGTACTCTACCATAGAGCGTACTCCCAGAGCGGCATCCGTCCTCTGTGCTTTGAAAGCCACACACACACAAAAAAGCGGTGGGCGGCGCCAGCAGCGGAGTAGCCCTGGCTCTGCAGGTACTGTAGAGTTAGCCAAGGGCATTGTGAGCCTGCAAGTCATACAAGCGGGGAGTGGAAAAGCCACTCGATCAACCCCACTCTCCAGCCATGCAGAGCCCCATTCACTCACATAGGGGCATTCCGAAGGTGCTGAGCCGTGGGAGGCAGAAAGCGGTGAACAGGCGCTCACGTTGCTTGGCGCCTTCCGGGTAACACTCGGTCGGTCAGCGGCACTGTGCCTGGCTAGAAAGGGGGGTTGCCGGGTGGCTGCTCGCGAGAGTGGTCACCTCATGGCTGCTGTGTTGCTGCTGCGACAGCGCAACACAGCCATTCGACCCTGAGGCTGTGCCCGGCTCTTCGGGAGCCCGGTTGCAAGGCAGCAGCCGCCCGGCAACCAAAAACAATAAGCCCTCCCCTTTAATAAGCCCAAGGTCATATTTCGTGGGTCAAAAAAAATATAAGACCCTGTCGTATTTTGGGGAAAACATGGTATTAAACTACAGGACTTCTTAAAAGCAACTATTCTGTGTCTAGTCATGTTGGGAATGCAACTCTGGAAGGTACCAAGTTAACTATACAGAGAATATTATGGGAAAGGAAGGCAAAGCTACCAATTCTGTCTGTTGGATAAGAGCAACTTGAGGAAGAACTACCGTATTTTTCCAATTGTAAGACGCACCAAAGTATAAGGCGCACCAAGGTTTTGAAGAAAACGGGCCCGTTTTTTGTCAAAATTTTGTTTTGCATGCATAGCCTTATGGAGGCTTATAGAACGCTGGGGACTGGGGGTGTGGGGGGGGGGAACAGCCCATTTGTTGCTCATTTCTGCTCTCCCCAGCCCCCAGGAGTTCTCTGAAAACCTCCATAAGGCTAGGCACGGCCATTTTTGTAAAGGGTCGGGGCTTCAGGAGGCAAAAAAATGCTGCATTCGATGTATAAGACGCACCCAGATTTTCAGCCTCTTTTTTGAGGAAAAAAGGTGCGTCTTATACTCTGGAAAAAAACAGTATTTTCCTTCAGTGTCATCACTTGGAGAAAGCTAAAGCAGAGGGAAAGAGGGGAGATATACTTACCATATAATTGGCAAATCCATCATTCATTCTCAGGCATGCTTCGTAAATAGGACTGTTTTTCACAATTCCTGTGAGGTGGAGCCAAAAGGGCTTCTGAGCTTTCTTGTTAGACCCATAAAGTCGCCTAATTTGTGCAGCAAGCCGACATATTTCCTTTGAAGAAGAGGAAAAAGCCTCAGTGGTTGGTTGTTGTTTTTTTCTTTCTTTTTTTTTGTTCTAGATGTTCTTCAAAAAGCTCCAGTATTATTCAGAGCTTTTTGTTCTTTTTAATGAAATATACCAATCAAAATATAATGCACAAAATAAAATATTACTGTAGGATAATAAAGAAGTAAATGATGCATAATGGTAATTAAAGTGAACAAAGAGATTCATATAGAACTAGGTTAATTCTTTAGCATATTCTTGAAGTTTAATCATACAGAAACATATTGCCTCATGTTCTCATTTTGTATACAGTAAAGACAATTCATAATAGGGAACATGTCCGAAATTTGTTCTTTAAGAACAGGACTCTATACTGCCTTTCAGCAAGGTAGAAAAATTCTCTGTCAAACTCTGACTTTGAGTTCTCCATAAAATGTCGAATTCCATATGAGAATGTGAAAGTACAGCTCAACATCACATTTGCATTTTTAATTAATTTCTCCAATTTATATTAACCTATTTAACGACGAGGTCAAACAAGAGTCATGGTGGGATAGGACCAAATCATACAAATCCAAGAATCCTATTTGCAGTTTATTTCAGGCTGATGTAACTATTCTAAATTTTCTCCTGAGCAATAGCTGCTTAGAGAGCCAATTTAGTGTACTGTTTAAGGTACCCAGCTAGAAACCAGGAGACTGTAAGTTCTAGCCCCACCTTGGGCACAAAACTAGCTGTATGATCTTGGGCCAGTTACTTTCTCTCAGCTCTAAGAAGCATGCAAGGACAAAGCATTTCTGAAACCTTGCCAAGAAAACTGCAGGCCCTTGTCAAGGCAGTCGCCAGGAGTCAAAACTAACTCAAAAGAACCAAAAAGCCCTCCTGCTTATGAGCATCTCAAAACAATGGATCTCATGCTCTGCCATATGTGATTGTAATACATATTTTAATCTTGCAACCTTGTCCTCATCAAATTTAATAAAGAGCACTCCTTCCATCTATTGCCTTTCAGTGGTCCTAAGGTCTTCTCCATTCCACTTCCAGTATACCTAATCCAAATGGTAAAACTTAGAAAATATGCTTAGTCCTGCCAATCTCAATGTTTCCTCAGTTCAAGAGGACTTATAACCACAAGCAAGGTATAAAATCTCTCACAAAATATGACTCCTTCATCCTTCATGCAACTATTCCGTTCCCCGTGGATGCTGCAAATCTGGTGTTTCCTACACTTATACAACCAAGAACTTACATTTCAGTCTGGCTTAAATGTGCAGGAAGCTTTCTATTGTTTTCATGAGGAAAAAATCAAATGGTCACGTCCAAATTTCTAATTTTTATGGAGTACAATTCTTCAGTCAATAAAGCAAATAATACTACTTCAAAGTACAGTGACATCTCTGGTCACGACCATAATCTGTTCCAGGACTTAGATTGGCATCCAATTTAGCCATGACTGGAAGGAAGACTGACTGCACGCGCGCGCACAAAGAAAAAGGTGTGGAAGGGGAAATCGCTATGGCAGGGAAAATCACTGTGGCTGTGTTTGATTGCCACCCAAGGATGTGTTTGTGAACAAAGTGAAACATTTAGCAGATTTTTTGGTTGGCACCCAATTTGGTTGTGGTCTGTGACCTGAGGTCCCACTGTATTGCAAAATAAGTACTCAAGAGCAGAGGCACATTCACCAGTCCTGAAAATCAAATTCCATGCTTTTTAAAAACAGCAAAAAATATAAAGCTACCTTCTTAGTCATGTGACCAGTCAAACTCATATCAATACACAGCCGAGGACCTGTTGCCTTGGCCTCTAGAAGACGATCTTTTGCAATGGCTTTTAGATCTCGCTTACTAAGTTGAGGAGCAGTGCCTGAAATAGAGAAAAGATAAAAAATAAACAATCATCCAGTGGCTCACTGCTGAACAACGTTAAGCATACAGGGGCGGCATAGGCCGTGATTTTGCAGGCTAGCAATAATTTATTTGAAAGGCACTTCAGTGCCTATAAATCAAAATCTCTCCAAAAAAAAATATTGCACAGCCTGCCCTACACTTCCTTCCACGTGAACAATACAAAATATTAGCTGTAGTAGAGAAACCCAGAAAACCCGATCCATTATGGAACTTCTCACAGAAAATATAAGTAAAGTTCCTTGAAGCTTCAGAGTACAGAGAGCAAATTATTTTCTATAAAAAATGAAGACAGAAATTATACTGTGTTTCTTGTACCTTTTTGTTCAGCGTGCTTCGCTTTACGTCGTTCTCTTTCACATTTTCTTTTATCCTTCTTTGCAGAAACAATCTTCTCCCAGTGCCGTTGTTTCCTTAGCACATTCCTCTTAATATAAAGAAAAATAAACAGACACATATCAGGGAGGGAAAAAAGCCATTTGCAAAGATTTTCTTATCACAACTGGATTTAGGGGTGCATATATGTTTGGATTATTTGAGTATGTCCCATTGTTAAATTTCCCAAATTTTGCATATGTTCATCTAATACAAGGGTACACAGCAACTATTTATCCTTTCTTTTTCTATCTCTCACACACAGAAACTATTACAAATTTCAGCTATTTTACACAAATAGAAAGGAATATATTATTATGTGCTGTATTTTTCCCAGATAACTACTAAAAAGTAGAAGAAGAGTTATGAGTTAATATTTCTTCTGCTTCTAAAAATGATGGGAGTACAGTATTATTTACATAGTGCTTTCAGTCAATAGGAGATGTTATATGTAAATGGCATTTTGGCACACAACTTGCCTTTCTAAATGTATAAAAGATCTTTGTGGAAATCCAGGAACTATCTTCTCTAGAAGTATTTTTGTAGCAACACTTTTATTAATTTTAGGATTTAGGATTTTACTTTATTTATATGCCGCCCTTTTCCCTGAGGGGACTCAGGGCGGCTCACAATCCAGGGGGAGGGAAGAACAAAACAAAATACACACATAAGACAATATGGTTGACTGTCAAGCCAACCAGATGTTTCGATTGGATTTGGCATTTTTATCCATCAATTTAGTTCTTTCCAAGGACCTGCTTATTATTATGATGATGGTGACACAGTCAGCCAGATGTTTAGACTAGATTTTTTTAAATCCATCTTTTGAGAGTTCCTTGCCTGAGGGTGTTGGATATCATCATAGAATGTAAATTGTTCCAAATAAAGCTGCCTTTTGCAATTGATCTACAGTGATTTAGTCAATGCTGATGGTGTTCAAGTAGTCCTCTAGTTATTATTATTATTAAAAGATCAATAGGCCACTGGTACACAGAAAGGCTCAGCTGATGTCAATATGACAACTTTTTGGCACCAGCTTAAAAATTTTCCATTGGCCCAGACATTTTACAGCAAATCTGTTTTGATTTTTGTTTGTGTTTTGTATGAAATAGTTACTGTAATGTACTATGATAACTTCCCAATTTGTTTTTGACATGAATGTCTGAAGGCCACTTTACATACCGAACACCAATTCTCATTTCCTGTAACCTGTTCACTGGATCTTTCATCATTCTCATCAATTTCCAGAAGCTCAAATGCATCCCAGAGATCTTCCCCATCTCCATCTCCATAGTTTTGCTGTTGATCACAATGATCTCCAGAGATACTTTTCTCTACTTTCTTCTCAGGATTAGACATTATTGGTTTTTTGTCCAAACTGCTGTGAAAAACATAGAAAAAATGACATTAAATGCTGGACCATAGAATTTCCAGAACTGAAACTGCTCTCATCCTACAGGTAAAACAGGATAGTTTTATTTTGTACTGACTGCAGCTTCTGGCTACTTTCAAAAGAATTGTAAGTAAGCATGTTATAGTAATCCAACATTGAAACAAGAAGAGCATAACTTATTCTGTGTATTCATCCTTTATTCAGAAAATGGAAAAAAGGTGTGAACCAGTCTTAACAGGTGCTGATTAATAGCACAGAAAGGGAAGAATTACGCATTACCAATTCCAGATACATGAAAGGAGCCTCACTGGTATTCAAACGTTGTCCGTTGTGTAAGAATTTCAGAACCATGCAATTCCTCCTGCCATATAAGGCATCTTTTCTACTTAAAACTTCTTAAATAACATTGCACAAATACAATCAATGTGTGATCCAGAAAAAAGATGAGCAAAAGGTGCTTTACAGGTAACTTTTATGAATAGGCAACAGTCAAAATGCTTAAGTAGTTTAAGAATCATGAATTATTGTTCAGACGAAACGTCTGTTACTCACCTCCCTTTAATAGCAATTTCTCAATCAATCTTTCTTTTACTCTTTTGATTTAGTACGAAAAACTAGCTCCACGCTAGGCTATTTCCTTCCTCTATCTATACCGCATCATCCAGTGAGACTTCCCTCTACCAGGAACCAGCTGCATTCTGGGAATTGTAGTTTTCGTCATGGGCGACGGGACAGGATTATCCGATTCAAGGTTGGGCGGATGGGAACGTGCGTTGCTTTGATTTAGAGACGACGGGGGAGGAGTTTAAATATGATTCGCTGGCCATGCCTTCTGAAATGTCATCCTGAGTTACATTTCTTCATGGAAAGCAAAAATACACTTTTCAATTCTGAAGCCTATTCTCAAATATATTGTTTTTCGGGCCAGTCTTGATTTATTTTTATCTTTTTTTGTAGATTTTTAATTATAAGTCGTTTGGTAATTAGAAATCAGGCGGTCTATCTGTGATTTGATTGCCATTTCATGTATGCATCAACCATGCTTATGTTAAATACTCACATATCCCGCAAAGGGAGGAGCAGAAATATATTAACCACACATTCTGAGTGCACATAACTTCCTGAACTTTAAGCTCGGGTGAATAAAGATTCGCACAATTGCAGTGTTCACATAATATGCTAGGTCTCTCCTTTAAGAAAACATATTGAAGCCTAATCTGACAAACTGCCACCTGCACACTGGTAAACCATAGAACAGGATAGCCCGACTCTTTCCAGAAGTTTTGTGCTTCCTTACAGATCTAGATGGTGCCATTACCTTCAATTTGTAACTCCTCACGTTGCCTCTGTCTTTACCTCACACGAACCGTCTAAAACTGCCACTACCTATCAAAACACATGATGCACCCACAATAAATCTAGATTTTTTTCCCTTTAATAGATATTCTCTGGGAAAGAAAAAGAAATACACACGCACCTCGGAACTCACCTAAAACGATTTTGGAAAATAACTTAAAATGTGTTCTAGAGGAAAAAATGGGGAAGCAGCAGCGTGGCTATTAATCTGAAACCCGCTTTTTGAAACTCTGCTGTCACTCGCAAGAGAACAACCCCATTATTAAGCGAAACTGGAAAAGTGAGAAACTTGCTCCGATTTCTATCCATTGCATAACTCTCTCCCTGGTCTTTTCCTGCCATTGGTTACAAGCCTGCAACTTCCCCTTTTCTGGTGCAATGGATTTGCTCCTGGTGATTTTTTTTCCTCCCTTCTAAGGTTAGAAAAGGGGGCGGATTGATAGACGAGGTTTCTTCCGATCCGAGACTAGAAGCCTGAAAGTCCCAAACTTCTGCTGTTGCTCTTTCTTTGGGAAACGCCATAATGAAGCTGCTTCTCAACAGCCTCCTTCAGCTCTGGCCTCGAGGATATGTTTCGGTGAGTGTTACCCTTCATTTAGCCACTTGTGCAGGACTTGATCATCTGCAGTTGCCTTTTCTTGTCGAACGAGAATTTTTCCCCAAATATCCTGTTTGCTCCAGTTCTCTTGTGCTCTCTTCCCGATATGCGGTGCAATCTCTGGGGGAAATCTTTCGAGACGAAGGAAAACATTTCTTTTTACGACTTGGTGCTTCTACCAAGGCAGCATTTCTCAACCTTGTCCACTTTAAGATATGTGGACTTCAACTCCCAGAATTCCCTGGGGATTGGGGAACTCTGGGAGTTGAAGTCCACACATCTTAAAGCAGCTGAGGTTGAGAAACTCAATTCTAAAGGATCCAACTTTACTGTAAAGGGCAGCGGGTTCAAAATTGTGCCTGGGAGAAGACCTATTTTGAGTTGGAGAATTACCCAACTGTGATTCAGAAAAGGAGTCTATGATGGGAATGGCAAACAAATGGGAGCTGTGGGGATTAGCCCTTTCTTGGGCTGGGTGCTTTTGGCTGGGAATTTAAAATGGCCACAGGTAGACACCATTCTCTTCTAATATTGAGTTAAGACCCCAGACACTCAGAGTGGGGGCAAAGAGGCAGCAGGGAGTTTTCCCTGTTGGTTTCAGCTTGAGAAAGAGGTCGTGATGTCTTCCTTCTGGAAGAGAGGCCATTCAGAATAACGAGCAAAATTCAGAACATAATTGTGTTAAGAAACAGATTGTCCCTAGCAATTATTGAACCTGGGTGAACTGTCTATTGGGAAACTGAATTTTACAAGAGGTGACTGCATGTTGCAAGTACTGTAGGTGTGATTCTAGCTAACATCTTCCCTATAACATTTTTTCTTTGGAAAAGTGGAATTTGAGTGAAGGTCTCGAGGAAGTTATTAAAATTGCCAAAGCAGATAATTAAAAGTGCCTGCATACTGATAAAAATATATATGTGAAAAGTTTTTGAGGCCAAAATGCAAAAAAATTAAATATAGTTTTTTTGTGTGAATTTAAATATACAATTAAATAAAGTATACAATTTAACACTTTGCAAAATTGCACAACTTAAATGAGTGATACCTTCTGAATATACAGTATCTGTTTGCAGATTCAGGGCTATGATCAGAGTGTATCCATATAATCTGAGGGTTGGATATTTTACATTACATTAGGATGGTGAAGAATGGGGAAAGTTACGGGGACAATTTTAGTTAAGAGAGATTGCATAACTGAGACTCCACCTATTTAACCTTTTAACAAGAAGGATTTGGACACTAATTTTGTGTGTGTGCCTGAATTATGTTCACTGCAGCTTTCATTCTGATCCATAGTCTACCATTTCTCTTTTCCATTTGACCTAAAAGGAATCTTCAATGTTTGTTAGCTTAATATCACAAATATCAGCTTCATTGCCGAAAAGCAGGTACAGCTCTTATGCAATAATTCACTACCAGATCACTACCTGCTGTGAAATTTTTTTTGTTCCTGAGGAATTTTTTTCACTGTTTAAAAAAGCACTTTTTATTTTCTCTTTGCCTGTGTATTTTTTTATCTTTGTGTGGGGGAGGGTCAGTTGTCACCATTTTAAAAGCAATAAATAATTTAAAAATGACTGGTCTGCCAAGTGCCCAAATTTGATGACATGATCACAGGAGCACTGGTGGTAACTTCAAGGACAAGTCATAACTACCATTTGTTCAGCACTGTTACAACTTAGAATGGTCATTAAGCGGGGAGTAACTGTAGTTGCAGTTCTCTAAATCTGTGCATTAATTCATTCATCTTTGCTTCGCTGCTGCTTCTTGGAGGCAAGTAATTCTAATAATCAATCCAACAAACTCTTGACTCTCGTAAGTCCTGATATAAACATTGCACAACCAACATTAAAACCTATTTAAAGTCTGTGAGAATGAAATCATTCTGGGGAAAAAGGACTTTACTGACCGGGTGGTGTTGCAGAAAATGACAGGCATTAGACTTCTCAAGATACAGAAAAGTTTATTTGGCAGCCAGGTTAAGAAAGCTAGCCCATGGCTAGCATTGCAAGTTCTGAACAACCTTAATTATCGAAGCACGCATTCTTATACATTCTCAAAAGCATTGCAACACGGAAATACTTAACACATTTCTTAGTGGTTACCTTGAGGAGAAAGCCTTATAAGGAGATGGGGTCTGACTTCTCCTTTTGTTTATGGAGTACGTGTCATTAACGAACTTTAATTGAACCTAGGATTTTTAACATAGGCTTTTGTCATAGAGAACATCTTGTGTTTAGGCACAGGCTTCCTGTTTCTATTGCAAGTTCCAACTCTGTCTATGTGGCTTTTAATATAGAAGTAAAAGGGGTCTCTAAGAGGCTGTCTAGTCTGACCCAGTAGGTTTCACACTCACTTTACGTCTGCTTTAGTGGGGTGAGTTGAGTCTGCTTTCTGCCTATTTTATAAGTGATTCAAAGTTAGCAAATGTTATATAACTTATTTTCCCCAGTTCTTCAAGCAAATTTGTCATTGGCGAGAATTCATCCTATTGAACAAGGTAGTGGGGGGTAAATATAAACATTTCCTGCAACAGTGCTAATTATGCAGGCCTATTAAAGAGTTTTGGGCAATAAATAATGCAGTTCTAATTTCACTAAATTTGGGGAACATTGATGAACTATATGCCATATGTACTTTATTAAATGAAATACTGTTTTCTATATTTCTGTATTATAGCTTCTGCCACAAACCATGTCTGAGAAATTTGGGGGGAAATACCAAAGTGTAACCTTGAATCATGCATACCACACAAAAGGAGACAACACCAAGCCAACTGAGCGGTATCCAATGCCCAATAAGAAAGACCTTCCACATGATATAATAGAACACCTGGAAGAAGCAGAAGTGAGGGTAAAAAAAAAAATCAGTTGGAAAAAATCAGTTCATAGAAGCTTGTATCTTTATCAACCTTCAACATAAGTGCTGTTCCTATACATTTGATTAGAGTTTGATCATTTTCAGATTAAAGAGACATTAGGGGTTGTTTTGTTGGACAGCTGGTTTCTAACTACATATGAACCTAATGATGATTAAAGATGAAAATTTGATATGCTATCTAATACATGTTTCTTATTCAGTTAAGTTACATACTGGGTTTTAAAATGGATTCAATAATTGGCTGTGATTAGATGAAAAACAGGATCAGAAAGAAAACACTTTTCTGTTCTTCCAAGGTAGCTGGTACCTTTCATAGCAGAGTAGAAAGGAGAAATGACAATGAAGTCTTGATCAGGTGCTGTTTATTTGTTATTCAGATTAATATTGTCACCCCATCAAGCCAGAAGAAGCACATCAGTTCTGGATCTTCAGAAACCTTATATAAAACTCAACATCTGGTAACAGAAAACTCCCAAGGTGAAGGAGCACTTGTTGAGTTTGATTTTCCAGGCTTATTGTTTTGAAGCAAAGAATATTTGCTAGAATTTATTAAAAACTGTCTTAAAACAGATCAACAATCATATATTGTCCATATAGCCCAATATTATTTAGCTGGCATTTGCTTTCCATTTACTTGCAACCCAATCCTTTACATCCTTCCACTGAGAATTTGATTTTTTTCTGCTTAAAAAGCCTCAGGTGTAAAGCTCAAGTCCTTTTGCTAGAGAGAATTGAGATCACTTGGATGTATCCTTATATTTGAACCTCAGCACATTGTTTCAAAGATTTTGCAAATATTCTCAAGAATTCCCACTGTTGTATGTGTTAGAATCCAAGAGCCACATCTGATTTCTCTTGGACCTTTTCCCCACTTAATCATCATGTGTGCAAGTTGAGAATCAAGAACAATTAGAGGGAATATTTTTAGCACCAGCTAAATTGTTGGTTATCTTCCTTCAATGGCTTGGGAGGTAGCTATCTTAAAATGAAAACTCACCCTGCTGTTTTTAGAGGAGTGCTGTCAGAGAAACCAACAACAAATCTGAGAACATTATGGTTTAAGAAATACTAGTCCCACTAGAATGTCTTGATAGTAAATGGGGAGAATAATTCTAGACTCCTGAATGTTTCCCTGAATAGTTTTGAATATGATTTTAAGGTGTCTGACTATTTCCCCCTCCTTGATTCTCAGAATGGGTTTTTGCCCAATGTATTTAAAGTGATGGCTAATCGACCAGAAGAATTTAGGGTATTCTTTGCCTATCACGATGTCATCATGCACAAGAAAACAGGTATGAGTAGCAGTCAAACATGGATGCTTTGAAGATATTTTCCTAAACCAATTGCTCTAGACTGCATTCCAGATGTGTTCCTAAGAATACAGGTGTGATTCAAGAACCATTGAACAAAAGAAGATTTGAATAGCCAACAGAGGCTATTAAACTACCCTGATATCAGAAACCTTTAAAATAATCTTAAGGTGATGCAGTAGGGATTTAATACAAAAGCAATTAACTTCCTAGGATGCTTCACATAAAGTGGGGAGTTAGTTCTGAACTACGGAATGCAGTTTCCCATGTTCTTTATGTGAATGCTAGACCCTAATAAGATTGCTGATGGCCTCTTTGAGACTATCGTGAAGCTAAGAGGGGACTTAATTAACATTCCCAATATATGTCACTAGACTGTGGCACTTTTCACCATAAAGGCTATAACTTAGAATGTGAAACTGGTTATCTCTGGCAGTAGAAGTGGCTGCAGCAGAGATCATATATCATCTCATTCCTGTATGAAAGGCATGTCTCTCCCTGGCTTAAATGAATCGCCTCCATGAGTAACAACACTATGAAATTTTATTTTAGAATCCTGAAGAATAGCTATAATCTGAGAGAGTAGTCACTTTTCAATATCATAATTTAATTTCCAGTATGTATGGAATAGGGTACCAAATGGTCAACAATAGTGATTGGATTTGGGGGCATCAGAACAGGTCTAGAATGATATTCAGATGTATGCCATTGTTCTTGTCTTTTAGCATCACCAGTTTGTTGATTTCTGATTTCATTTTGGTTATAGAATGTCAGATAAGTGCCCAACCTATGTATAACTATTGTTGCCTTCTTCCTCTTTAAAAAACCCCCAATAATGACTGCTTTTGTTTAAGATTTGATCATTTACCTAATGCTGAGAATGCAGTTCTGTTCTTGCTTGATTAGACCTGACTTAAGATGTCTGTTGATAATGACTGTCCATATTGACTTATGATTTCTGGGAAATGAGTGAATCCTGTTGTGGCTTTGACTCTGTAATGTGTATTTGTACAGTATACTTTGTGGCAAGTGAGGCTTCTTTCAGGATGTAAAGAATATATCCCAGAAGATGGCAGATAGTAGTATATATTTATTTTAAAATACCTTATTTTTGCTCATACTGGCATAATAAGACATTAACATGTTTTTTAAAAGCTGATCTTGTATAACTATGTGGTATTAGGGAAAAGACAACATTCATACACATTAGCTTGTGCTTTGGTGAATCTGCCCTGAGATTACTCACCTTTCACAACTATCTTCCTCCCCAGGAAAGCTAAGTATGGCTGACAAAGAGCTCATTGCTGTGGCTGTGAGTATTGTAAACCACACTCCCTACTGTGTAACTGTACATAGTGCCTCACATCGGAAGTACTCCAAGAAACCAACTTTAACAGATCAGGTTAGTCCCTACATCTGCCTTGTTTGTCTCTTGCAAGCATTTTCTTTTCCCTCATTAGGATCTAGTTGTATGAGAAGATCTGTAAAATTAGAAGAAATGAATAAAAGAAATGGGTTTGTTTGCTTGCTTGCTTTGTTTGTAAGCTGCCCAAATCCATAAAGACTCTGGATAGCAAACAATTTTGGTATGCATGCATGCATTGCTTACCCAACACATAATGTATGACTCTTAGAAGTGTACATCAATAAAAAGCAGAGTAACAAAATGAATAAAACCAAGATAATGAATCACAGTCATGCCACAACTGAGGTTGGTATAATGTTCACTCTCCTAGCAGGAAAGTGGGTCAGTCAACATGAAACCTCAGTGCCCAGGAGAAAAGCCACATCTTCATTGCTCTAGGAAAGGCAAATAGGATTGGGGCTGCTAACTATCCAAAGATAGACCAGCAGAGAAGATAATTTCTTCCAATTCCCACACTGCCCCAGAGACAAGACCTGGAGCATACTTACCTTGTGTAATATAGTAGAACAGGCAGAAATAATCATGCAGTCCTGCTAATAATCCAGCATTGTGTCATGTAGGGCAGGGTGTCCAACCTTGGCAACTTTAAGACTTGTGGACTTCAACTCCCAGAATTCCTCAGCCAATATGGTTGACTGAGGAATTCTAGGAGTTGAAGTCCACAAGTCTTAAAGTTGCCAAAGTTGGAAACCTTTGAGGTACAGCTATATAGGCAATAACTTGAATTGCATCCAGAAGCCTATTGGAAGCCAATGCAACTTGTCAAATTATGCTACATAAGTGTAGAATTATGCCCAATATTACCCACTTGCTGCAGTCTGGACCTGCTAGCTTTCAAATGGACTTCAAGAGCAGTCTCATGCAGATCTCATTGCAGAAATCTAGCCAGGAAGTGACTAAGGTGTGGGTGGATTTCTTGTATTTATATACAATAAGTTCAAAAAAAAGAAGAAGAAATAAGTTGTACAAAAAAGAAGCTTGGCCTAAATTCAGATGCTCTGTAATTTTAAAAGATAGCAGCATAAAAGAAAGACGGAAAGATTATTGAAGAAAGCAAAACAAAAAATGTTACGTCCCAAAGTTTGTACTTTGCTTTTATATAGGTGGTTGTGAATTGGAAACAGGCTGATCTAAGTGATCGGGAAGTGGCCATGCTTGAGTTTGCCCTTGCTGTCTGCAGAGCAGATAATATAACAGAAGAGCACTTTCAAAAGCTGGAGGTACATGGATTTGACCGAGAAGATGCTTGGGACATAGGCTCCATTTCAGCCTTTTTTGCCATGGCAAATCGCATAGCTCTCTTCACAGATATGCGTCCCAACCCGGAATACTATAACATGGATAGACAGGAGGACAAGGTCCAATCTTCCAAATAAGGTTTGCTGGTATTTACAAGAATATTTGCTCCTCAGTGCTACGGCTAAGTCTGGATAATCAACAGCACTACTTTCCATTACATGCAATACTGTACTTTTAAAGTACTCTATTTGGTTGATGTAGGGTTAAGGTTGCTTACTTTCAAGTGTAATTAAAATATATTTGAACATTTATGGTAATCCTTGCTAAAAACCATCTAAGCCAGGGGATTTCCCATTTTCAAAATGTTGAAGTCTCCTATTCTGTTTCTTTAAATGATGAACCTATGTATTGAATATCTTATGCAATGGTGGCAAATATCTGTAGCTCAAGTGTAGGATGACACTCACCTGACATGTCCTCCACATTACAAGACCTACTGACTACACAAAGCCCTTATAAGCAGAAGAACCAACATTGACATCCCGCAAATTCTGCTGAAGATGTTACCTAGCTTACTAAGGAAACATTCAGAAACCAAGCCACAAGCTTGGAGAACAAACCTCCACTCTCAAACATATATACATCAACTTACAACCATTTGTTTAATGACCATTCAAAGTTACAACAGTACTGAAAAAAGTGACCAGTTATCACACTTATGACCATTGCAGCATTTCCACACTCATGTGATCAGGCTTCAGGTACTTGGCAACCAACATGTATCTTTTACAATGGTTGCAGTATCCTGGGGTGCTGGGTTTGTCATTTGCAACCTTCCTAGGGAGCTTCTGACAATGGGAGAAGCCAGATTTGCTTCACAACTACATGATTCACTTAACCGTGGCTAAAGGTCATAAAATGAGGCATGAACCACTTAACAACAGCCTTGCTTACCAATGAATTTTTGGAATTGTTTGTGGTTGTGAGTCAAGGGCTATCTATATAGTTCTTCAAAAATCTTGAATACTAAGTGCTATTATATGCATTATAAGTAATTATTTGAACATAAATATATTGATTTCATAAATCACTTATTTTTAAAAAATATTTTCTAATAAAGTTCAAAATCATATTTTGCTTTCAATTTAAAAGTGGTATTGAAATTTTGTTTGTTTATTTTGTGGGTGTTTATATACCTTTGGGGAGCTTTTTTATAGTTTGCGTATGAATCTTTAATTTCTAGATTTTTCTTTAAAAATTTTCTTTTTAATTATATTCCTTTAACACATTGTTCCTCACACAATGAATTAATAAATAAATGCTAATAAATTCTATCCTAATTTGTTTTCCATGTTAACTTCTCTCCTTCTAAAGAATTATCTCATGTATCTCATGTACATATAACTTAATCCTAATACAAACAGATATTTTAATTCTCTTCCAGATCTTTTACTTATTCATTCTAAAAAGTACTTATCAATAACATTTTTAATATACAATCTTTCATTTGTGATCATCATTTCCAGCTTGGCCACATCTCCAAGTTTGTTCCTTGAGTTTGCACTAGAGGGAGCCTTTTTCAAGTTTGCTTTTATTCCTATCCTGAATAATATAAATTGTTTCTCTTCCATTTGGTTGCAATATTATAAGTTTAAATGACTTCTATCAAATCTTTTTCATCCTTCTGAAAAAGCCTTAAGTGTAATCCTTTACTGTAAGATAGTTTGTTTCAATAAAACCAAAATTTGTCTCCTCCTTTTTCCTTCAGTTTGCAAGCTTCCTGAATAATTTTATTTCTAGTAAGTTCATTAAAAAAACTTAATTGAGATATCCCATAGTCTGTTCAGTTTTGTAAGTATGCACTTTTGAACTGTATATGAACATCCTGTGAAGTGGGTTATGATGAGAGAGGGTAACTTCCCCAAAGCAGGTTTTCATGTATAAGATGGGAGTAGAATTCACCGCCTCCTGGTTTCTAGCTTGGCACTTTAAATATACATCAGAATCGGAAGACTTTTTTTTTATTAATAAAGTTTTTTATTTTTATACATCTCATTGCATGAAAGGTTTGGTTCCTGGGTGTCATACAATTCAGTACCAATAAACACAACAGTATTATTCCTAGTAATTACATGTAATTTTCATTTTTAGTTTTACTAACACGTAATTCCTATCATCCTTCAATTCTAAACCTTCTCATAGTTCTACCATACATTGTGTCATCTTAACATCGTTTTTTGTTATTTCCCCCTTATTTCTATCTCTATTCCTCCCCCCTTTTCTCTTTCCCCTATCATTCTAATATTCAGAGGCATGATCCTTCCTTTTTTCATTATTCAATATTTCAATATGCACTTCTAGCATCAATCATGATCTTTCAAGCATTTATCCTAGCTTTTCACTGTTAATCACATTTTATACATATTTAATAATACCCTTATACAAATTCTGTTTATCTAATTTACCAATGGAAATAATTCAGACTGAATTCAGAACTGAAGAAGCTCCTTGGATGAGAAGCGAAATGTCTTCCTCCAGGAAAAAACGAAAGCCCAAGTTGCCTTTTGAAAAAGCACCTTTGAGTTCGCCCTTTATTTACTCTTTTCAAGCAACGCATTAGACTCTAAGTAGCCCCGAACAGCATTACAGAAACAATCAGAAGAGTAATGATTACGATCAGAAAATATACCGAGCGAGAACCACAGGCTTTGGCCCTACGATGCAACACAGGACAGCTGGGCTTTGAGAGGCGTGCTCGCAATGATATCATAAAGGAGGCGGGTTTGGGGAGACGCCATCGGGCATGCGTGCTTCCTCTCGGCTCCAAGACCCACTGAAGGCTGGCGTTTCGGATTGCTGGTCCTGTTTTTCGCAGGGGTATCATGATCAAGCGTTTTCTTCTCTCCGGCTTCCTCCAGCTCCACCGCTGTAGTGGCGGCTCCGTTTCGGTGAGTAGAGCTCCCCCGGTGCCCCCCCCCCCCACTTTCCCGCAGCCCCTTAATAGTTTCACCCTCCTCGCCTAGGAAACGGGCTCTCGGGGGTTTCCTGGAGCGGCGCTTGTTGGACCTAATTCAACAGGGGGCGCTTTCGGCCGGGGAGCCGTGGGAGATGATGGGGTTCATCATCCCTTTTATATTTATACCGTTAGTGTGGTAGGTCAGAGGGAGGAGGCTAAAGGGAAACTTGCAGCTAGCAGATCTTCTGTAATTGTGTGCCCAGTGATTAATTCAAATGAACTCTGGAACTCTTTCTTGTGAAATGGCCTATTGCAGGGTTCTCTCTCCTGTTTGGAGAAAAGCACAATCTCGCTTATTGGACGCCTTTTCCAATAGCTCCCCCCCCCTCCTTTGTATCGTTCAGAAAATGTAAAATTTCCTGAGTATGGAGGAGGCCATTAATTCACCAAAGCAGAGAGAATCAAAAGCAACTGGCCTCTGACAGAAATGTTGAGGAGGAAAGAAAGAGATGCAGCAGCTCATTGCATATAGCTGCTTCCCCCCCCCTCTCTCTTCCTTTCTCCCTCCCTCCCATCCTTCTTTCCTTCCCTCTCTCCCTGCAGTACACACATATACACCTAACTATCCAAAATGAGATATTTCCTCATTTATTTAGTGTCTTCATAGCATCATCATCCCAACTATCAGTGAAATGGTATAAAGCTGTTAGTTACTGTTGTTTTGGCACAACTCCAGGGGACATTATGAATCCCTTGTGAGAAAGTGACAAACACTTGAAAATCCCTTGTGAGAAAGTTACATAGTGAATCTCACAATATCACTGCTTTCTAATTTCATCTGGTCTTTATGTCAAAAAAAATCTCTATCCATTCAGAATTCGAACTTCTCTGGAAAAAAAAATCAGAGTTCAGCAGTTCCTTCACTTCTATTTTTTAAGAGTTTCAAAATTGGTAGATATTTGGCCATTTTTCTGTTTCGTAGCCCTTCTGCTTGCTTTCTCCTCACGTATTCCTAACTAGAGTTGCTCCAACAGTAAGATGGGTGGCATATAAACTTAATAAAGAAATAAATATTATGCTCTAAACAGAACAGAATCTAATCCTGATCTGTTATTGCAGAAGGTAAGGTTATCCCAAAAGTGGATCAATTGCTAACAATATCAGACCTTCATTTTTGAACATTCATGAAAAGCTAGTGAGGATTGAGCCTCACAAATAGCTGAATTTAAGATTTGAATCTAAAGTAGTGATCCAAACACACATAAGGACTTCCATGATTCTCAACATCTTTAGCTAATGTATATTTTTAAAAATATCATACTCTACACTATTGTATACAACATACGTTTAAAAAAGTATATATTTTACAGTAAACTCAGGTTTATCACTGGTGAGAGCATCTCTTCAAAATGATAGGTGGGGGAGTGCAGCAATCTCACTGCACTAGTTTGAAATGCCTATTTAGATCTTGTACCTGCAGTGATACTGAAGCTCTTAAGGACTGTAACTGTGTTTTAGACAATCAAAAGTTCAAGTAATCATTTAATATTCCATATTAATGAAAGTTTTTTATTTTGTTCTGTATTTTAGTTTCTTCCTCTCAGTATATCAGGAAACTTATGGGGAAGATCCCAAAGTGTAGCACTGAATCATCCAAAAAGTACGGAAGGAGAAACTACTACTAAGGAGATTGGACGCTATCCAATACCCAAGAAGACAGATTTACCATATGATATAGTGGAGCTCATGGAAGAAATGGAAGTAAAGGTAAAGATACCTTACTGGAACAATCCTGCCTATGCTAGTTTCCTTATTGTGGTACTATATTTCCTATCTTGCTTAACATTTTTTCCCTTTGGCTCTGATACCTTCTGATGACTGTTTTGTCCATTATATCAGTGAAAGAGGCATCTGAAGGATGTTTTTTTTAGCAGGACATGAAATATAAAAATTCTCATTAAACATCTTATTCTAAGCATTAATGAATTAAGTGATGTATCTTGGATTGGATCTTAAGGCTATTGTTTGGAAAAAATAATATTTGATAGACTTTTTAAAAAAATCTGATAGCAGATAATTTTATTATTCCATGTAGCTAAGTGTGGTTAATGTGGTGCTCTAGATTCTTGCCTGCTAGTGACCTTTCAATTGGAAAGGACAAGACTTGAAAACTAGAGAGTTCTTTCTAGGAAAATATATGTTTTTCCATTGAGCCATTATTATTCTCCACTATCATCACTCTTTAATATTCAACCACAGGTAGTCCTTGAATAAACCATTCATTTATCAATCATTCAAAATTACAGTGGCACTGGGAAAAATTTATGACCTATCCTCATGTTTATAACAGCTGCAGCCTCCCTTCAGTCTTATGATCAAAATTCAGGCAGTAGGCCACAGCCATCATGTTCTTATGATGGTTGCAGTGATTCAGGGTTGTGTGGTCGCTGTATGCAACCTTCCCAACCAGCTTCCGACATATAAAGTCAGTGGGGGAGCTTGATTTGTTTAATGATCATGTGATTCACATAACAACAGCAATGATTTGCTTAATAACAGTAGCAAAAAAGGTTGTAAAATAAATCACAATTCACTTAACAGCCATATTGCTTAGCAACAGAAATTCTGGTCCCAGCTGTCGTAAGTTGAGGACTACCTGTACATGATCCAAACTAATTCTGCTTTGAAACTACAGTATCTGTGAATTGAAATAATACAGATGTTGGATAGCCTCTTACATAAATGATGTCTGACTACTTTTTTTCTTAATCCTCAGACTGGGTTTTTGCCCAACGTGTTTAAGGTTATGTCTCATCGGCCAGCAGAATTTAGGGCATTCTTTGCCTATTACAATGCCATCATGAACAAAGAGACAGGTAAGAATACCTATCCGACACAGACTGATGGAAACTTTTTCCTGCTAAGAATCTCTTAAGTCACTTAGCGGCATTTACTATTCCAATATAGGTCCAACTTAAGAATTAGCTCAAGTTTTCTTTGACTATAGAACAGGAATCAGCCAATTACAATAACATCCATTAGCTTTCATTTCCCTGAAGAATCTCTAATAGTTACTATGGACCATTGTTATATGAAACATGGTTTTCAAGTAATTCTTGAAACAAGATTGATGATGATGAGCCTTCAATGAAAATAAAAGGTTTCATAGAATTTCACAATATACAGCAAAGAATGGTTTATAGGTAGTCCTTGACCTACGTCCACAAAATGAGCCCAAAACTTCTGTTGTTCAATGAGACATTTGTTAAGTGAGCTTTGCCCTATTTTATGACCATTCTTGTCATAGTTGTTAAGTGAATCACTGCTTCCCCATTGATTTTGCTTGTGAAAAGGTCGCAAAAGGTGATGATATGATCCTGGGACACAGCAATGGTTATAAGTATGAATCAGTTGCCAAGCATCTGAATTTTGATTACATGAGGCTGCAAAGGTTATAAGTGTAAAAAATGGTCATAAGTCACTTTATTCAGTGCCATTGTAACTTTGAACGGTCACTAAATGAACTATTGTAAGTTGTGGACTACCTCTATTTATTTTAAAAGCTAGCCCTTAAAATGTGAATATATTCGTGCATTTTACTGCAGTAGTGATTCAATTGTTGGTGCACTGGATAAATTGTAGTTTTAGTCCTGATTATCTGAGAACCACAGTTATTTATTGTATGCATTGGTTGTGCAGATTATGGACTGTGCTACAAGATTTTTATGAGTGCCCAGTAACTGTTAGGATTCAGTTTATATTTAGATAGTATTATTTTTCCAAGTTGAATAATAAAAAGCCATCAGTCTCATTTGACGGGCTATTTGCCAGGGCCTTCTCAGCAGAAAATAACAGTATGAAATATAGGAAGTTTAACTTCTATTTGAAGTTGCTTGCCTACAGTGACATGATCACACATCAAGCATGGATTGAAATTGTCAAGCTATGGCAGTAAAGCAAGTGTGGGATCATTCCTATTAATTTAGAGTCATAACACTTGCTTTGTGGAATAAGCCCTGAGGCAGCTATATAAATAAGATTCATCTTTCTCCCATAGGAAACCTAAGCAAGGCTGACAAAGAACTCATTATTGTGGCTACCAGTATTGTCAACAAGTGTCCCTATTGTGTAATTGCACATAGTGCCTTACATCGTGTCTACTCCAAGAAACCAACTTTGGCAGATCAGGTCAGACCCAAGTTTATTTTCTTTTCTGTGTGGGTTTGATTTCTGTTCTGCTTTAAATAGTACATCAGCATGATCAAGTACATGAAGCAGCTTGGAATCTAGGTGGGAAAAGTTAGGAAAACTGGAAGGAATGAGTGAAAGTAACTTCTAAATTCACAAGCCAGTTTTCCAAAGTGTGTTTCTCACAACTGTGTTATTCTTAACAGTTTATTCTTCATTGACTTCCATTTGGGGAATATGGTTGCAAAACATTTAAGTACCACCTGTCCTATAATAAATTGCAACTGGAAAAAAATCTTTAAAGATTTTTAAAGAAGGCTGGGTAACAATTACAGATTAATTCTCTTTATATTAATCTAAATGTGATTGTTTTAAAAAAAGTAATTCATCCATTTCTAAAGGTTGCAGAAATTCATTCATTTCTTTGCAGAAGCTAACTCAGCCCTCCAACCTGCCTTGATTATTATCAAAAAGATTATATTGGCAGATGCTACTAGTCACATTACCTTCTTTTAAGCGTGAAAAATGCCAGGATACCCTCATATGTTTTATCAGTTTTTAATTCAACTACAATATTGTTCGCCACCCAAAGTTAGTTGTTGAGATGGGCAGTCATACAAATTGATTAAATACAGGAAATAAATATGTGCAGAAATAAAACAAATACCTTTCATCTGGTTACTGATGTGAATATCCTGCATTGTGTTATAATTCGCATTCATAAATATTCCTCAATCTTTGTTCTAAAGACACAAGCTGATCTGAGCCATGTAGGTTAAAAGATCTCACATTTAACTGTAAATGAACCCAAATGAAAGTTTGTAATTTCTTGTGGCTTTTTTTGTGTTTTGTTTTGTTTAGGTGGCTGTGAATTGGCAACTGGCTGATCTAAGTGACCGGGAAGTGGCCATCCTTGACTTTGCCCTTGCTATCTGCAGAGCAGATAACATAACGGAAGAGCACTTTCAGAAGCTGGAGGCACGCGGATTTGACCGAGAAGATGCCTGGGACATAGCCTCCATTTCAGCTTTTTTTGCCATGTCAAATCGCTTAGCTCACTTCATAGATCTGCATCCCAATCCAGAATTCTATATCATGGGAAGAATACCAAGGGACAAAAAAACCAGTTCCTCCTAAAACTTGTTGATATCCTAATCTGTGCAAACACTGAAGTCAAGCTTGACTACTGAATTAGGAAAATGGACCAGTTTTAGAAGCAGTGAAAAGAGAATTAAACTTTACTTTTGATTGTACAATACTTCTGAATTGGAACGAATTTCTTTAAAAGAAAAAGTGAGATTAGATACTTGTAGTTTCTTTTGATCATAACTAAAATATGAGTTAGAACCTCACATCTTTTATTTCTATGTAGCTAACTAAATACTATAAGACCTTTTTATCCAAACAATTGGAAAATACAAATAAGTCTTGTTTACATTCTCATTTCCTCCAAAGTACTGGCAAGCATGGTTGATTCCTAAAGGCTTAAGTTTTTGCACTGGATCAGGAATCTTTTTTATTTTAATGAGCTTTATAATGTAATTCTATTTCTTCTTGGATTTAACAATGCTTTCATACATTTGTGAATTTCAGCTTTTTTATCCTTTGATTAAAAAAGGTCATGCAAACAACTGAAAAATGGAAGGTATTAAACAGTTACAATAAATTAATATATGCTTTTGCTATTTTACTGTATTTATTTTGCTATTGCTCTTTGAAAAGTTTTAAATTATAATGATGTGACAGCTTTTCTGATGCTGATATTTCAGAGCTATGATAAATATTTCTGTAAGCATGTTAGATTTTAAAGCAAGGTTGAAAAAGCAATTACAGTACTTGTTTTTTAACTGAAGGAATACAGTATATTGTTGGCTCAAGACTGACATGCATTGAAATTCCAGTCTTGCTGTAAACATACCTCCTTTAATCCTAATGTTTGAAAGCTCATTTTTTAGCTTAGTGAATTAGTTGGGTCTGTAATATTTGTCCATTATAATAAGATAAGAGTAACTACAGGGAATCTGTGTCTAAAATATATTCTATTCATTCCAAATCTAACTTTAATATCAAATATCACTCAAATGACTATTTTCTTTTCTGCACAGATGGGAAGCTCTTTAATCTGGAAATTTAGAAACAAAAAAAATGCATGAATATACTCTATGCATATTTCATTGATTCAATCCTATATTGTTGCAGGCTGCCATGACCTATTTTTATCATTAATTCCATAGTGATAGACAAAATAGGGGTCCAATACAAAGCAAAACTGGTGGCCTGGAAAACTTACTGACCCACTTTTCAGAATCATTAATTGGTGTTATTAGTTTATCCAGCTATGACTGTACCAGTGAATCCTCAAAAATGAACCATGAAATTCCACAAACATCAGGAAAGTAATGAGCCATAATGCTTTTCACAAATGTCTATACATCTGAGAAAAATGGAAGTTATAATGCAGGATAGATTTAGATTTTTTAGATTTAAAGTTTATTTATATGCCGCCCTTTTCCCTGGGGGGACTCAGGGCGGCTTACAACTTAAAAAGGGGGGGGGGAGACAAACTTTTAACATATAAGACAAATACATAATTAAAACACAACATTCATACTATTCGGGCGGGTTGTAGTCTTAACCCCAGGCCTGATGGGATAGCCAAGTTCTGAGGGCTGTGCGGAAGGTCTGGAGGGTGGTGAGGGTACGAATTTCCACGGGGAGATCGTTCCACAGGGTCGGAGCTGCCACCGAGAAGGCGCTCCTCCGCGTAGTTGCCAGTCGACATTGACTGGCAGATGGGACTCGGAGGAGGCCTAACCGGTGAGATCTAACAGGTCGTGTGGAGGTAATTGGCAGTAGGATAGAATCTGAATAAGAACAGATCTACCAAAAACAGTCTCTGATCATTGCCTAGACATTGCATTGAGCAGAGGGTATCCATATTCACGACTGCTCAAATAGCTGAGGACAACATATATTAATTTAATGTTGGTTGTTGAATCAAGGACAAGTGTCAATGGAGATTCTCAGTCATCCAGGTCATGACTCTTCCAAAGGTGCTTTTTCAAAAGGCAACTGGACTTTCTTTGTTTTTCCTTGAAGATGTTTTGCTTCTCATCCAAGAAGCTTCTTCAACTCAGAGCTGAATCGGAACTTTCCCAATCTCCCATCATGGCTTTGATCATTCCGATGCTTTTTTTTTTTAAAACTAAGAGTGAAGAAGCATACTGTTCCTAGCCTAACCCATATCTTGTACCACAACAGTTTTCCTTGGTAAGTGTAAGGATGGTTACAATCCCTTCTGGCATATGCTGAGCATTCTCAGATTATTTTGTGAAAGGGTGAATTTCTAATCAGAGACTTAAGAAACCGGACAACATATTGCTGGCTTCCTCTTCAGCCCCGATGACGTTACCTAGTTGGGTAATGAAACATCTTCAAGAAAACAACCAGCTTAGAGAGCATCAAGATTCTCACAATTCAATCATGAGCTACAACTATTATCTCCTATTGGTTCCTCCCACCAATTTGACAGATATGCAGGGCAGACAAGACATTAATTTGCCTTTGGATTTTTGAGACTTAACGGAACGCTGCTAGCAAACTCTGAGCACAAGCCTTGCTGAAAGCAGCCATTAATCCTGCATAACTCCTATGAAAATTACATTTGATTCCTGAAATTTCCAAACGAAACCAGAAACATAAAACCGCTTTCCGGTCTGTTTAAAACGCCCGGCCGCTCAAAGCTCAGCATGACCGCTTTCCCCAAAGAGCTGGGGGAACACCAATCGGGCGGCCGCTTCGAGACACTCTCGAGTTTGCGCCCGGTGCGATTTCTTTGGTGCTCACCGCACCGGAAGTGGTGGGGAGCCGAAGGCCCGGGGGTGGGTGGGGAATGGTGGTGGTGCTGCTGCTTGTCGTGGCGGCGGGCTCGGGCTCGGGATGAGCTGGAAGACGCGGTGGGTCCCTACCCCAGAGCGGTCGCCCCCGGGCGACGGCGACCAGTCGCCGCCCCCTTCGAGCTCACCACCCCGGGCGGTGTCCCCGAAGTCGCCCCCGGCCTCTTTTACTTCCACCGCCCCGGTCTCGGCTCCAGGCGGGGGGCTGTTCTCCTGGGTGCGGGAACGGGGCCTGGGCCATGGGGGCCGCTGCGTGGAGCCGGCGAGGGACACTTTCCGGGCCATGACGAGGCTCTATGGTGCTATTCAGCCCGCCGATTCTGTGTCCCCCATCACCCGCACCCACGGCGCCGTTTTCAACCTGGAGTACTCCCCTGGCGGGTAAGGATGGAGAGAAGGGTTGCTTTGGGGTGCCTCGACCTCCTCGTTTGCGTGGGGTGCGAGAGGTCTCCGTTTAGTGCCGGGCTCCGCGGCATATTTTTGCAATTTTAGCTGCAGGTTGAATTATATCCACGCTTGCAAACGAAGAATTGTGTCTCCATTTTTATTCTTCGTCCCCCTGAATTCAGTACAATTGTAATAGATGTTGCCTCTCTTCTCTCCCCTCCCCCCCCCGCTGTAGTTTGCACGTAAAGTTATGAGGACATACTAGGATTGGGCAAGCAACTGCGCAAGGCCTGAAGTGTTTGCAATTAGGGAAATGGGGACAGAGTAGCAATAAATGAGATAAGAATGGACGGGGCACCTAGTAGTCGGAAGCCAGTTGGTGTAATGAGAAAAATATGTACTTTATTGCAGGGGTCACCAACCTTTCGGACTTCAGGGACCACTAAATCCATAATTTTAAATCCTGCAGACCACTAATATGATTTTTTTGAAAAGATACATAGTATTTAATGCAATATAAAACATGCAAATAATTTTTCTGCGGACCACCATTTTCTTGCAGATCACCAGTGGCCCATGGACCAACAGTTGGTGACAGCTGGTTTAATGTATATCAAATAACTCAAGTTCTATTAGTCTTTCATCCACTAATGTTAATTTGCTGTTCTTTGAAGCTGTCATGTACAAATAGAAGCTTTCACACCTTTTTTGTGTAATTGTTTCCTATCCTTATGTTCTTTTTAAAGATGAATGTATGATTTAAATAGCACATGAAAAGCTGAAATGTATTAACAAAAAATCCACACTTTTAAAATAAATATTAATGGGACTCATCATAATTGATAGGAATATTGCAATGTGCTGCTCTAAGGGAAAACTGCAATTTTTTTTTTGCTGTACTGCATTTATTATAAGCTCAAAGGAAACTAAAGTAGGAAAAGCATAACTTCTGAATAATGATTTGTTGATGGTGGTGGTGCTCTTTAGTCAGTTTTTGACTCCTGATAACTGCCTGTCTTTGCAGTTTTCTTGGAAAGATTTCAAAAGTGATTTGCTACAGAAATTTTGGTTTCATCCGTGGTCATAAGTTAAGGACTATTAGTTTTTGCATTGAAGAATGTAAACTGGTGTTGAAGAATATAGCTTAGTTTAGCATAAAGTGAAATCTATTTCTCAGAGACCCTCATTATTTAAAATACTGTAACAAGTTAGACCCCAAGTTACTTTTTCATGTATGTCCAGATTGATTAATACACTTTACAATTTCTACTTGTCTTTTATCTTTTTGTTCTTGGATTAAGGTAATGCCGGTATATTTCATATAATACATCACAACAAAAAAAATATTACAACAGTTTATTTAGTGAGCATTCAAAGTTATAACAGCACTGAAAAAGTCATTTACGACCCTTTTTCACACTCACAATCTTTGTAGCATCCCCTTGGTCAGGTGATCAAAATTCAAGTGCTTGGCAACTGACTCATTCTTATGACAGTTGCTGTCTCCCAAAGTCATATGATCAACTTTTGCAACCTTTGGTCAAGCAAATTCAATGGTTTTTTAAAAAATTCTCAGCTAAATATATGTTGGCTGTAGTCCAGATATTAGGCTGTGAAAAGTATTTGAAAGGGATGCTTCTGCAAAGTGTCTTGGTGTGAATGAAGCATTCTTCAAAATGTAAAGGTGGCTGCATACTTTGAAAGGCTTATTTGATTGTTTCAGAGCCTCTTCTAGTTGACTGTATATACATGGGAAGTTCTTTTATTGTTATCAACTATATGCCTCCTATAGGCTTAGATCTGTATTTGAAACAATAGCCCACTGGGCCCTGAATGATAGACCTGCTAAAGTTACGGAAAAGTTATTTCAGCTTAGAAACTATTGTATTGAGCAGATTGGGATATTGTGTAAAGGTGGTATATTTATCTGAACACTGATGTTTTTCATTTAGCACATATGTATTTTTTATATAGTATTTTCTTGTATCTATTTTTCTCCTGGAAATATATGGTGTATTTTATTTTTATTTTTTAAAATATAGTCTTCAAGATAATGTCAATAAATTATAAATTGCATTGTCTATCTGCCCACTTTTATTGAGAACACGAGAATTGCAGCCTTATTAAGTAACTGTGCTATAGTACCTTAATAAGTCAGTCTTTTATAAATATGCTAACGTTCATAATATGTTTCTGCACTGAAAGTCCAAAAATAAAAGTGTATGACTTTCATGCAAAATAGGTTTTGGCTGTAAGTACTTGAAACATAGATTGCCTGGTACTCCTTGATGGTAATAGTTGGATTGTTTCATCTTGTCAATTTATTTCTTAAACCTAAAATAAGGTGGCTGGTGGAAACTAAATTAATCCCTTTTGCACTAAATCAGCAGTATGCATTCTTCTGTGTCAGTGCTTTGACATTACTAACTTGGCTTGATTCACACAGTGTTGTTTTATGTTTCGTTTTTGTTTGTCATGATATAGATGTGCAACATTTCTATATCATATTTCATTTAAATTACCTTCTGTTAGTAAAGAAGGGACTATAAATGACTTGGTAATATTATTGAAATAGAACTAGCTGAATTCCTCTTCACTCCATTTTTGTTTGTTTTCCAGGTGCAAAATCAGTGCATTAAACATTGCAGAGGCTTTACAGAACTATTTAACATTTTTTTCACAATCGCCCCCAAAATGCAAAAAAACTTATATAGTTGAAAATCATCAGTGAATTGCAGTTGAGTTTCCATGGTGCAATTTGAGGGCGTTTTGAGGATACAGAGTGGGGCTGGAATTTGCTTGTATCCCATAAACTTTGGGTTACTATTGTTTGTTCCATGAATCCTGGTCTAGTGATACAGGACAGCAGTTTGTAAAATCATTGAGAAACCAGTATTTCAGGGTTCTCTGCTTCTCCCCCTCTCCTTTGATGTCATACTTTAAGTTTAAGAGGCATGAAAGGTTACTACTGTGCATTTGGACTTAGAAGCCAGAAATCTAGGACTTGTGTTGTTGTTTTTAAATTTACAATTAGATCTTTTATTTCTCTAGGATATGAAGAATCTGCAGTGGGCTCTGATTTATTAAATTTATATGATTACCTATGGGTTCTTGGAATTTGATAGAAACTCAAAGCTAAATATAATTCTAGATTGTTGTTGTTCAGCATTGACATTCAGCATTCAGATCCATTGCTTAGCAGAACTAGTACTTTTATTTGGGGCTATTTGTTTTTTTTAATGTGCAAAGTTTGGGTTTTCCAGCCTTCATTAGAATTCATGAAGGACTTGCAGGTAACAGGCAAAACTTTCCCCTCTTAGTCAGTCTGGGATATGGCTTTTCTTTGATTGCTAAAACCTTTGATCTTCCATCATTTTCAATCCCCCCAATACCATCTATATTTGGGTAGGTAGGTCCCACCATGCATTCTCACATTTGTCTTTGGCAGAGTTCCCCAGGCTTTTTGTCCTCTTCTTTGTGGCCAATGGGACAATCTCCAGCTAGTTAGCTTTTAGCAGTATAAATACTGTTGCATCCAATTCAGGTTTGCCAACCCGCATTGTTCTTTATTAAACCCTTGTCTATTTGCATCGTAGCTGCACCTGTAATGTGCCAATGTATTCCTGGTAATAATAAGATTATACCCTTAATGACAGTCAAGCATCTGAGGCTTGTCCCCTCTCCTTTAGGAAACTTTCTCTACTTCCTCTATTCCTAATCTTAGTTTCTGTTATCAACTAGCTAGCATATCTTTGGAAACATGGATGGGTATGTGAATAGCAAGCAAGAAGCCATAAGTAAATACAAACGATCACAGACTACCTATCAAAATATATTTTGTAAGTGACTTAAATATCAAAATTAAAAAATAAATATAAACTTGAAAAACCCTATTTGTATTGCTGGAGGTATTAAATATTAAATCATATTGAAAGAAGAGCCCAAGACGCATTAAAACAAACTGGCCAAAATAAAAATATTTAGTGTCAAATAAGCCATAGAGAGGACCATCAATCATCGTGTTCTTTGGAGGCTATTCCATAAAGCTTGTTAAGAAGATCTTTGCCTTAGTAGTCACATGTTGCTGTTCGTTTGTTAGGGATTCACACAGAAATCCTTAGATACACACACAGACCCACATCCATTCATCCATCCATCCATCTATCTTTCCAATGATCCTAACCCCTATTTGTTAAAAGCATCGCTTTCAACAGAATCCACAAATTCACGTGGAGACTGGGCAGCTGGTAAAGCATTTGAAGCAATTCCAATTCCTAATTTTGGAGCTTTATCTCCTTCTGTGAGGGAAATAGGCGGTTTAGAAATGTGTATGTCAGTGTGTGTGAGGGAGTGGGGCAACTTGAATCAACAGCAGTTTTTAAATTTTTCTAAGGGCAGTCCTGTGTACAATAGATAGTAGTCTTTCAGAAGTGAAGTTATAAGAATGTGGATACCTGGTTAAGATATCTCCGTGCAGGTGTCGTTACAGCTGCCAATCAGCTAAAGTTCATAAAAGATGCTTCAAACCACAGAAGGTGTTAGAGTCTTTCTTTAATAGTAAGAGTCATTAAATTACAATGGTGCTTAAAGATATGTGAATTTATGAACTTCTTTGTTTAACTGGGTTCTCACAGGTGTGTGCTAATTGGGCATACATTCTGATAGGGAGGCATTCCCTGAGGATGGGCTCCAGCATGTGTCTGAAAGCTCAGAAGATTAAGCCTCTGGTCCCGGTGACTGATCAAGATTGGAACATTACCCTGGGCCACATATATTTACCTTCATTCATAGGTTCTCTTTATCTAGGGTCTTCCCACTCCTGAGGTACCCCAAATTCCACTTAACGACTTGCACATTCGTTAATGCATTGAGCAGAGCAGGGATGAGGACTCATTAATGCCCTTTCAACTGTAATGGGCAGGCTCCATTATGGTTATAAAAAGATAACCTTCTTTTTCTAATGCAGTGTAAAATCTGTTCCTAAATTATATGGATGCACAAGTATTTTTTGCAGAATTGGGGAGAAAAAACATTAAATCTTGCCTTTGCTGTTAGATGATGTTTAAAAAGAAGACTGCAATCTATACAATGTACTTGTAGCCTTATTGTATATTTGTGATCACACAAACAATGATCAGTTAAAGGAATTTTGTTCATTGAAGCTCATATGTACATGGGAAATATTAATTTAGCAGATGCACAGTAATAAAGCATAATTATTCAAGGTTTCAAAAGAAGGGAGGGGAGGAAGGAAGGAAGAAGGAAGGAAGGATAGGAATAGGAAATACATTCAAATAAAGACATAAATTGTTTCTTTGTGTGTAAATAGCCAGTTACATTTTATTATCTTTGTAATTTTGTTGATCAAATAATAATCTCATTGATGAAATCACCTGTAAATATCTATACATCATAGGACAAAGTTATTTGAGAGAGCACCTGTTTCCCAAGGGTTCTGCTCAACTGGTAACATATTCGCATAGTTAGCCCACTCTGGTTCTCTTGAATTAAACCACGTCATCTGTTGGGACCCAAGAAGCATACCTTCTCTATCATAATGGGTGCCTTTTGGAATAAGGTATCCCCATGAAATCTATGTGTTCCCAGCCTTCAGAACCATGTGTGATTTGGATGGGAGTTCTTGTATGTGTCTCTTGGTGTTGTTGTTTTTTTAATGTTTGTTAGCATGTTGTGCCTGGATCCCATCTTGGTTTTATTATGGTTTGGGTCTTAATATTACTATTAAGGATAGTAATATCCTTAATGTTACTATTTGAGGATTCACGCAGGGTCAGTTGAATTTGGGTAGAGCCTAAATTGAATTGAATAAAGAAATAAAATTTGAAGCCTTCTAGAACTCTGTCTGGGGAGAAAGTACTTTCTTTCATTATTAGAGTGATATTTCTCTGATCGAACCTTGGATGATTGAGCAAAGCATTTTCCTGCTCAGTCCTTTTTGGACAATTGTGTACATAGAACTAGTTTTACCAGAAGTGAGTGCTATAAGAGTTCATGAAACAGTTTCTGCTTCATAACACTGAAGTAAGTGGGAGAAAATAAAATTAGCAATTTAAATGTGTAGAACATAATTTAGAGTATTTTAGCTAGAAATATTACATTGTGGTTATTGAAGAAAGCAAGTTTGTTGTAACGATTAAAAGAACTAGACTAGAAACCAAGAGACTATGTATGCTACTTCTGCCTGAGGCAGAATGCCAGCTGGGCGACTTTGGCCAATCCTACTCTCTCAGCCCCAGGAAGAAGGCAAAGACAAACCACTTGTGAAAATTTTGCCAAGAAAACGGCAAGGACTTGTCCAGACAGCTGCTTTAAGCCAAGATTGACTCAAAGAAACAACAACATTATTTTATTTTTATTCTGTTTATTCAGTGCATTCTGTAGTTGGTTGGTTTTATACATATTAATTTAAAAGAAGGAAGAAAAAAAATTAACACAAAAGCGACAGTTTTGTCTCATGTTTAGTATTGTTATTGATTCATTTCTAAGTGTGCATGGACCTTTTGGAGTCTTTCTTCTGAAAGAATATAAAGTTTATTATGTGTAATATACCTGCTTCTCTTTTCTGTCTAGATCAGTGCTAACTGTTGCTTGTGAACAGACAGAAGTCCTGCTGTTTGATCCTATCTCTTCAAAGCACATCAAAACCCTTTCCACTGCTCATGAGGACTGTGTAAATAACATCAGGTTAGTCTCCTGGCAAATAAAATCAGTTGCCAATGATTAAAATTCCAAAGCCTGTTTTGTTCAACTCTAAAAGTAGTGACGGATGAAGTTGTAATGTTATCCAAATTAGTTGTCATTCAAAATGTTTGTTTTTCTTGCTCTCAATTGGTATCAAATATTACATTCATGTCTTTGTGGAGACTCAAGCCACATTGCTATGGCCAATGAGCAGATAATGTGGATGAGCACAGATTATTGTAGGAGCCTCAGTCTTTATAGAGGGATCTTATGCTTTCAGGTCCTTAAATTACTCACTCCTCTTCTACAAGAGTTACTGCCAACTGTGCCCAAGAATCTCAGAGGTTAGATAAATAAGGCAGATGTAATTCCAAATGGAGAATAAGAATGTGTGTGTGTGTGTAATATATATATATTACATCTCTAATATATATTAGAGTTACAACTCCCGGTATGCCCAAATATGGGAGGAAGATCACTACTTCCATTCTCTGTCCTTCGGCTTGTCACAAGAGCCAGCCAAGGTGAAAGGTATCTGGTTGGCTGTAAGGAGTTGAGCTCTGTGGCTCAATGGTTAACACATCTGCCTTAGAGGCAATACAGCACAGGCTCGATTCCCAGTAAGGGTATGGCTAGCTGATGAGAGCTAAATAGCTTGAAATAGATCTATACTAGTCTCCCTTTATTTATTTATCAGCACAAATATAACATACATACATACATACATACATACATACATACATACATACATACATACATACATACATACATATATATATATATATATATATATATATATATATATATATATATATATATAAAACATAACTTAATTTCAAATTTGATTGGACACATTTCTTTGTTAGTAACTACCAAACATTTTTTAAAATAAATACATATGCAAGCTAATAATTGAACATGATATAATCATTTATACTCATTTAACATGTGTGTTTCTTTTCAAATGAGGTATTTTTTCATGGATTGTGAAATGACAAAGTAACGGTACCTGTAATACATTCTTACTAAATAAGCCAAATATAAAATTGGCCACCTTAGAAAACTTCTTCTGATATTTCTTAAACCAGCAGGTCTGCAAATTCTCACTTCAAGCACTGCAGCCCATTTTTGAGATCTGCTTTAGTCTTTCAGAAGTCAGATGCTTTAAAAGCATTAAACTGATACTATTCTATATGGTATAATTATTTTTTGAAATCAATGCAGGGTAACATTTAGCGTTATGATTTAATTATGTTTGAACTTGACTGCATTAATGAGATCCTGTCCCTTTCCCTTTTTATTTTATTTGTAGGTTTCTTGATAACAGATTGTTTGCAACTTGCTCTGATGATACTACCGTAGCACTATGGGATCTGAGGAAGCTAGATTCAAAAGTGTGCACTTTACATGGTCACACCAGCTGGGTGAAGAATATTGAATATGATACTAACACAAGATTGCTAGTAACATCGGGATTTGATGGAAATGTCATCATTTGGGATACCAACAGGTAAAGAAATTTCACATTGATCCCTTTTTTCATTTAGAAGACTGAAAAGACAACAACACTGCCTTTTTAGTTAGTTATCAGAAAACTTGCTAGCTGCATGGAAATAGGATATGGTTGCACTTTGAGTTTCTTGGTTCATATCTTAGTGTTGTGCAGATGTAGGTCAAAATTCATTTCCTATCATTCTTTATTCTTTCCCCTTGATTGTAAGGTCAACAAACTGTCATAGCTGAAATTAGCATAATGCTTCTGGAAATTGTCCACTTAGAGCCAAGCTTGGAGCAGAATCTTGAAACGTTTTTTAAATTCTAGTAGATAAGTAAGAATGACCACATCAAATCTTTACTGTGACCATAAATCCAGAAGTTTTATTTATCAAAAATAAAACAGATAAAAATAGAGAATTAGAACTTTTATACTGAAACCAATCAGGTGTTTTGAGCAGCAATGATATGTTACCACTGGATACTAGCCCAGTGCTTTTACATCAGAACATACACTATATTGCCAAAAGTATTCACTTACCCATCCAAATAATCAGAACCAGGTATTCCAATCACTTCCATGGCCACAGGTGTATAAAATCAAGTACCTAGGGATGCAGGCTGTTTTTACAAACATTTGTGAAAGAATGGGTCGCTCTTAGGAGCTCAGTGAATTCCAGAGTGGAACTGTGATAGGATGCTACCTGTGCAACAAATCCAGTCATGAAATTTCCTCGCTCCTAAATATTCCACAGTCAACTTTCAGCTGTATTATAAGAACGTGGAAATGTTTGGGAATGACAGCAACTCAGCCACGAAGTTGTAGGCCACGTAAACTCATCCAACATCAGTGTGTGACCTCACAAATGCGCTTCTGGAAGAATGGTAAAAAAATTCCCATGAACACACTCCTAAACCTTGTGGACAGCCTTCCCAGAAGAGTTGAAGCTGTTATAGCTGCAAAGGGTGGACCGATGTCATATTGAACCCTATGGATTAGGAATGGGATGTCACTTACAGTAAGTTCATATGTGAGTAAAGGTAGGTGAGCGAATACTTTTGGCAATATAGTGTACAATATTGGTGGATTAGAGGTGCAGGAATATCTTCTAGAATATCTGCCACATGTTGTCTTACTTTATAAGCAGCAATTTAGTACTGGGTCATGGCAACTGCTGTTTGTTTGAAGGTGCTTTCTTCTGCTTGTGTACTGCACATGAGACACTGCCAGCAACCTATGAAGCATAGCAAAATCCTGCTGCTTCTTTGAAGTGATGGAGCAGATGTTTTAGGGCTCAAGTTGAATGAGAGAGAAAGTTCGTTCTTTGATAAACTATTTTAGCGTGCATATTCAGGTTGAGATTCCTCACTACCAAAATATCAGTAGAAAAATGATTGTATAGCCACTTTGCTTTTCTTTAAATTATATGTCGGACAGGAAGAGGAAAGATGAATATTATTCTTTAAGAGAAATACTATCTCAAACATAGGATTAAAATTTGGGGTACTTAAAAGTATGGAATAAAAATTATTGTGGTTTGATGGGTGTCTTTCCTTAGGTGCACAGAAGATGGCTGTCCTCACAAGAAGTTTTTTCACACCCGCTTTCTCATGCGCATGAGATTGACTCCAGACTGCTCCAAAATGCTGATCTCCACTTCTTCTGGATATCTTCTGATCTTGCATGATCTCGACTTGACCAAATCTTTAGAAGTTGTCAGTTATCCCATTCTGAGAGCCAGGAGAACCACATCAAATTCTGGCAAGTTTTGGCATTTTGTTAATATTACCCCTGTTGTGCCTATATTGTTCCTAGATCTTGTGAGATAATAGATGGCATTGGATATATAGCATTGTATGCAAGAAGTAAGTTAACTTGAAAAGCCTGTATGGTATATATTGCAAAAGGTTAGTAGGATGAAGGACATGTAGCAATAGCAAGAGCACTTAGACTTATATACTGCTTCACAATGCTTTACAGCTCTGAGTGGTTTTACGGAGTTAGCATATTGCCCCCAACAATCTGGGTCCTCATTATACCAACTTCAGAAGGATGAAAGGCTAAGTCAACCTTGAGCCGGTGAGAATTGAACTGCCAAATTGCTGGCAGCCGGCAGTCAGTAGAAGTAGCCTGCTGTACTGCAATCTAACTACTGTGCCACCACGGCTGCAGTACTGCAGTCTCTAACTATTGCGCCACCATGGCTCTTGTGCTGAGAATTCATGCATAATTTATCTATTATCTTGCATACACTAAATTTATGGCTGCATTTGTACACCATAGTAAATTAATTTCAGTGTATGAATTTAGCCTCTGCTAATTTTGAATGCATTGTTTTATTGCATCTTTGTGTGTATTTTTAGCTGAATTAGTTGCCCTAGGGTGACTAAAACATTTGAGAAATAAACTGCATAAGCATTATTTGTCTTAGAATAAACTACCATCTCATGTTCATACATGTTAATCAATTTGGATGGAGCCACTTATGGTTTGCCTCTTTTTATGAAGAGCTGGTAGTGCTTTGAATGGCGTGTGAACTACCGTGATGCCTATTCTTTTTGTGACTTTTTGTGCTCAGTGGAACCAGCCTAATGTTTTTGCATGGTAGCTTTTTCTGGAAGAATGTCAGTTAGGGGTGTTGTCTTATGGGTATGTTCTGCTGTTACTGATCTTGAAATAACAAGATTAACTTTCAGGAGGATGAGATTCCAAGGAAAATAATCTGTAAGCTATTAATTTCTAAATCTTTGCAATACTTCTTAGAAATAAGCAACCAAATGATATCTAACACAAGGAAAGTTCTTAAAAATCAAGAACGATATTCTTGATCTTTAATGGAGCACCACTTTGCAAAGAGTTTCAAAGCCATGAAATTAATAAATTAGGAGAGGTATCTAACACTGTTTTTGTGTTTCATGTCACCTCATCTTGCTTTTCCATTCTCAGATCTGGCATCCGTCACTTCACCTGGTCCTAGAAGTGCTGAATCACCAGGACACCAAGGAGATTCAGGCCCACGTACTGAGAAACATACAGTACGAGTAACCCAACGAGAAGGTATGTAAAACAAGTAAATGACTAATTGCAAAATCTGAGCCTCTTCTATATGGCAAGGACTTATAGTACAGTGTTCTTTCCTATTGGACAAGGAGGGAACTAAAAATGGTTTTAATTGTAGTGATGCCATTTTGTTCCCTTAGGTGGTTCTCCACGTAATAGTCTTGAGGTTTTAACCCCAGAGGTTCCTGGTGAGAGGGATCGGGGAAACTGCATTACATCACTGCAGCTCCATCCCAAAGGATGGGCGACACTTCTTCGATGTTCAAGTAACACTGATGATCAGGAGGTAAAAATAGGGTGATAATAATGGTGCATATGTATGTTGATCATGTTCTTGCAAAAAAAACTGGAGGTCTTTTGTCTATTAATTAAATAGAAGTGAACTGTCACTCCATTGATAAAATTAGAAATACAAAACAAATGTGGCAGCAATGTGTATAGTTGTAATCTTGAGTTGCGGTGTTTGCTTCATTTGGATCATTTGAATGATGTAAACTAAGCTTGGCTGAAAACAACGGAGTTGAACATCTGGTTCATTATTTTGCTTTATTCTCATCATCTTTCAAGGTGATGTCATGTTCTCCTTTGTGAAAATGACTGAAAGACATGGAGAAAATCATATTCTCAACTTGTTTTTGTTCCAATAATTCAAGATGGAGATAGACAAAAGGAAATACAAATGTGTAATGAATTGAGTATAATTTTACAGACATAAAGGTAGTCCTCAACTTACAACCACAGTTCAGCCCAAAATTTATGTTGCTAAGTGAAACAGTTATTAAGTGAGTTGTGTCCCATTTTACAACTTTTCTCGGTTGTTAAATGAATCTTTGCAGTTGTTAAGTTAGTAACACAGTTGTTAAGTGAATTTGGCTTCACCATTGACTTTGTTTGTCAGAAGGTCACCAAAGGTGATCTAATGACTCCAGACTGTTACAACTATTAAAAGTCAGTTGCCAAGCATCTGAATTTTGATCAAGTGACCATGGGGATGCTGCAGGAGTCATGTGTAAACAACAGTGCTGTTGTAATTGTGAACTGTCACTAAATGAACTGTTGTAAGTTGAAGGCTGTGTATCAGAGCCCAATAGCTTAGTTGGCTTGAAAGGGGATTAGAAAATTCTCAAATGACAAGGTTTTATATTAACTCAATAGTTAAAAAGAAATGTCTCTGTTCGTAAATCATATTTTTCTGAAGACTTCCCTTACTACATTTAGGCACTTGTTTAGTCATTAAGAAAATGCTGAACTCAATAACGTCTAACCATAGTTTACAAAGCATTGCTATTGCTTATGCCCATGTAATTAACTATAACATGACATTGTGCAATGTTATACTGAATGAGTCTAAACAGCAGCTGGTAACCAATCTTGGCTAATTTAGAGAGGGTTTAGAATGGTGATGTCTATTTAATATTTAAATGTGAGACAACAGGGAAGCACTAGTACACTATCCATATTGTTACACGAAAGCCTTCATGAAATAGAGAGATTTATGCAGTATCTATGTTGATATAACATTAAATGTTATTTCTCTCCTACTTTCTGTAGTGGACCTGTGTTTATGAATTCCAAGAAGGAGCACCAGTGCGGCCAGTTTCCCCTCGCTGTTCCCTCAGATTGACTCATTGCATCGAAGAAGCCAATGTAGGCCAGGGCTATATTAAAGAACTCTGTTTCAGCCCAGATGGTCGAATGATCTCCTCCCCACATGGCTATGGAATCCGTTTGTTGGGATTTGACACCCAGTGCAGCGAACTGATTGACTGCTTGCCCAAAGAAGCTGCCCCCTTGCAGGAGATCCGCTCACTCTACTCGCATGGCGATGTGGTTCTGACTACCAAGTTCTCTCCAACACATTGTCAGATTGCCTCTGGGTGCCTTAGTGGTCGTGTTTCTTTATATCAGCCAAAGTTCTAGGCTCCCCTTGCCTTCAAAGGAACATCTCTGTGTTTTTTTAATTACTTCAGTTTAGTTGGAGTGTTTGCTTTTTTAAACAAGTCTTGTAAATTTGGACAAGTACAGAGTTAATATTGGACTTAAAACTGATCCCAAGTCCAGTCCTTTATGTGTGCTGTGACTGAATTTGCACATTAGAACTTTTGTGTACACTATATCTCTCCACTCCTGATAATTCCATCCATATTTAGAGGTAGCTTGGTAGCACTTGTAAACCTTGTTTTTTCTGTGTGTCTCTTTGTGCAAGATGTTGGATGGGCTTGAAAGGAGGGAAAACAACCAGCTAAAACCTGTCTGCTGCTTTGTATCAAAGGAGTGGAGATTAGCTCACTTTGATTCTTTGATTTCTGGATTTTGCTGTGTATTTTTTCCTAAGTAATAGAGCACTTTCTTGCACATTAGACTAAGTATAGCCAGCATTTACATTATTATTTTTGTGAACAACTAAATAGACTGTTATTGTTACTTTTTTGTATTTTTCTGCTGTGGTTCAGTTTGTAGGCTGGTACTCTTTAAGAACTGTGCAGTGTTATCACTCTGTGCTCCCACACACAAACCTCTCTCATCTAGGCCCCTCCATGACTTGCTGGAGAAAGTTTATTGAACTGAATAACAACATTTTTTCTTTCACAAATCTCTATTAAAGGAACATCTGTTAAGTTATTGGACATAGATTGGAGAATGGAGTATGAGCCCAACCATATATATATATATTTACAATCCAGCAGGAAACTACGCCACAAACCTCAGTGAAGTAAGCAGCAGCTTGTAAGCAAACAAACCATGGTGGATCTTTAAGCTTCTGTTCATTTAAAAGAAAGAGGCTGGTGCTGGGGAACATCCTGAGGCTTTGGGTCCTTTCTCGTGATGGGTTTCATCGCAACAAAGGACTTTGAAATTGAATAAATTTTTTTTTTCAATATCAGTTTTTAAATGAATCCTGCTCAGTGCTGCAGTTATGTTTGCAACCTGATTAAGGCTAGTTGGCTTTTGATGTGCCTTGCAAGCCTCCACAGGTAAGCTATAGCATGTGAAAAATAAATCCTTAGTGTGCACACCTTAGACCATATGTTGCAAGATTTTGTGTGTGTGTGTGTGTGTGTGTATATATATATACATATGTATGTATATATGTGTGTGTGTGTGTGTGTGTATATATATATATATATATATATATATATATATATATATATATGTGTGTGTGTGTGTGTATATATATATATATATATATATATGTGTGTGTGTGTGTATATATATATATATATATATATATATATATATATATATATATATATATATATATATATATATATATATATAAAATTATCGCCAGCTATATATGAAAATCAAAAGATTTTGCAAAACTAAATATTTTCTTCTGTTGCAAGAGTAACACATTTTACTAGCATATTCGCATGTGAGAACATGTTAAAATAACTTGGCAGTAATATCTCTGAAGATGTTTTTTTAAAAAAAAAAAAATCAAAAGTCCTGTTGTTGCCCAGTAGTGGCATAAGCAGAATTGCTTATACTAGAAGATTGTTGAATTTCCATTTCACATGAGAGACATAAAACATTAATTGTGTGTCAGTTTCCGCCGTCATGCAAGTAAGGTGACAAGTAAGGTAATTGGTTCCCTGAAATTCACATGCAAAGTGTTCAGTTAATTGAGAGCCATTCGGAGACTTCAAAGTTTTTGCCAGACTCTCATTCCTATCTGTTTGAACCATCTAAAACCCATCTGCATGACATTTTTTCTGTCTGGTGTCCTGGAAATTAACATGATTGCATGCCTAAATGATCATTTTTAAAAGAAAGTGATGTTTCCAGTAGAAGGACAAGTTTTATTTAGCAATTAGCTGCTCTGCTAGTTGTTCTGAAAATTATGCCAAATGCAGAATATATTTATAAAGCGGCTCAGAAAAATACCAAATTTGGGATAATATATGTCTATAAATGCTGTTCTGAAAAAAAATATGTGTTGGCTGATTCTCAGAATTATTAGTGTAGCCACTTTAATAAGAAACTTGTGGCATGTGGGATAGAATGTAGCTGTTGATCACCATATGCTCTGTAGATGATTTAATAGATTAACATAAATTACAAACAAGCCCAGAGCTACGCTGTCTGTAACATATCTAAAGTTAGACATAGGATGGAATGGCAGACAATACCTACACTTTTTGTCCTTCTGGTGATTCAATCTTCATTTAATATTGTTCATCATTAGAGTTGAATTTCTACCCATCTATTTTAATGACTAGAACGGTTTTCTTAATCCGAAGCCTGCTTAGCCACATGGTATATTTAAATGGTGCTATTGTGTATGTGAGAAAAAGGTAAACAAATATATTGTAGTTATGACATGAATACAATTTTCATTTAAAATTAAGTACAAATTAATTTTTGCTGGATGATCTGAATGAGCTAGATAATCAGTTCTTGAATTTTAAGACGAAACCAGATCTATAATCATTTTGCAGATCAAAGCTCTGTAGTTTGAGTCAAATCTTATTTTTTATTTTTAATGTATTTTTTCCTTAACATTTTTTAGAATATGTGCATTTTTGCTTAAATTTTATATATACCCCAAAGGCATTAAGAAAAAAAAAAGCTGAGCCAGAAAACCAAAAAAATAGAAAATGCCTGATTGTCAACTACTCTGCCTCTAATTGGGCTGCAGAGAGAAGTACTGTAGTCCATGACTTATCATATATAATTACTTTGTAAATATAAAAATATGTGGCTAGATCAATTATTGGAATAGGAAATGGAGAGCAGGTCCTTAAAACCTTGTTAAAATTTCAAATAAATGGCAAGCAAATAGGTAGACAGCAGAATCATACTTACTTTGATCCACCTAAACATTGAATGTTGGGGCACACTCTCCCTTCCCCCCAACCCCAAAATCTCTTTTAGGGTACACAATTAAACATTAATCTTTCTACAGCATCTAAACACTCTGATTACTGTATTCCTGCTTTTTTCTTTTGGAAGTTAAGCTGGGATAGAGGGAGAAATGTCTGTGTGCTTTTGTATATGTACTTGATTCCCTATCTTTTCTTTTTCCATTAGAGATCTTCCTGTACAGTTGCTTCATTTTAACATGAGTGTGTATAATTTTGGATGTCCAGTCAGTAATAATCTTCCAAGACTACATTTTGTGAGAACTGGCATGTTACCCAGGCTCTGAAAACATTATTCTTAAATTTTGTAACTAGTTATAATATTTAGAGTAAAGAGAGTTATTGTGCTTGGTTCAGCTTTTGAATTATATCTGTCAGAAATAAACCTAAGGCCTAATGAACTTACAGAATAAAAATAAGAGATTCTTGGAATGCCAAATTTTTTTAAAGCAGCAGGGTGATGCAAAGAAAAATTCCCTTAGTTCAGCTGCCAGAATTTGAATTCTGCTTATCTTTTATGCAGCATAAGGTTGCATAAAAGTGACTCCGGAGATTAAAAATAAATATTTTGGGGATAAAAGTGTAGCTCCTGTGTTTCAGCATGTTCCTATAAAACCGTGACTCACCCATGATGTAAGGTTCTTTGACTAGTCAGGAAAGTTTGAGAAAGTGAACTTCTGTATGTGCATATTGCACATGCACAAGCATAGTGCAACCTTTAAGTGCATAAGTTTCAGGTTGCACTGTTGAATTCTTACTTTAAAAAAATCAAGTTATTTGATGAAGGAAATTACTTCCTTTGATGTCCTTAATTGCTGTGATTTGGAGCAGTAGATGCATACATCTAAGACAGATGAATCTGAACTGATCTAGGTTTATATTGTCTTGATTTGTCAGCTTACATTTACCTTTTTTGAGTATAAGATTCATAGGATAAGAAACAGGGTTTCTTTAGAGTTCAAAAAGAGCAATGGTTTTCTGAAATGGAGAGTGCCTTTTTGCTAAAGTCAATCTTAGTACAGTTCTATTGACTTTAAATTACACTAAAATACTTTTTAAATTGGTGGTAAATGTCATCTCAAAATTCAATTCGTTGACTATGAGGATATGAATATACTTCAAAAAAGATGCTGTATTTGGAATGAAATAATGGCTGGCTAGATGATACTAACTTAAAGTACAATCATGGTAATAGAGTCTTCACTATTACTACCGGTAGCAAGAGTTGCTTGGCAAGTGGGGAACTATATAATGGAATGAATGAATGAATCATCGGTATGAATGAATCAATATGTTATGGTATCAAAAATTATCTTTCAAGCTTTATGTAATTTTCTTCCAGATAATGTTTCAGTAAGCTGGATTCTTAAAAGTATTTTTGTTTAGTCAGTTTATTTTGATAATGCAAAAGCTTCTGGCATGGTAATTTTTTACCTATTTATTCATTAAACTCAAATATTTTACAGTATAACTATAAACCCTGTCACACACCAACATTGACCAAGTAGTAAGAGTCTGCAACATGTGGAAAAGTATGCAAAGGGAACAAATACTTAGCATGTAGTCTGAGAGATTAAGTCTCTGGCATCTCCCTGTGGTAAATTGAGTGGCCAATAAATAAAGAGAAATAAAGAAGAGAGAGAGAAGAGAGGGAGAAAGAGAAAAGAAAGACATAGTCTGGCATCAGATTATGAATGGCTTCTGCCTTAATGAGGCAGAAGGCATGAATTAGATGTAAAAAAAAAAACCTACCCTGAACTGGATAGCTAATGAACGGGCTTGATACAAGGCTTTTTCAATCATTCCTATGGCTTTTGCAAGCTAAGTACCAAAACGCTAATTCCAGTCACTGAAAAGCAGCCCCCCCCCCCAACTCTAATACCATTTTCAAGCATATTTTTTGCAACCATAAGAACTAGAACATTTTCTTTAAAAACAAACAAACCCCAAGATGTTGGGATTTCCAGGAAGTATTTTGCACTTTCCCCAGTCCCTATAGAATTCTAACATGCAGCCATGAAGGTGATTTGGTGTTTGGATTACTCCAATCTAATTCTTCCTAAAGCTTTAAAAATCTTGAGTAGAAATGCAGAGAGTAATTGAACGTGGCTTGTATTTTTTAGTAGAGTTGAATTTATTGTATTACAATCATCAGTGTAAATTATATATTGCATTGCATTTTTTAAAACATCCTACCTCATATCATGCTTTTCTTTAAAATCAGCATACAGTACAGCAGTTCCTTTTCAAAATGCAGGAAGCCAGCAGTGCAAAGAGATTATTTTAGGCAACTGAGAATGGCCCCTTGAAGCAAAGCAAGGCTGTTCAATATTCTGCATGTAATACTACAACGCTGCTGTTTCCCCCAAATTTTGAGTCCGTCAGATGTGTTGGATTACAACCCCCATAATCCACAATCTCTGAGTTTTGTCTGTTTTTTTACACCACTGCTTTAATTACTGCTAGACATATTTAGTGCTTCAAACCCTTAATAAAATTATATACGATGCAAAACTTACTCTTAGTTTCAGAAATGTTCAGTGATTCACTGATCTTTCTGTCTCGTAGTTATCCTTAACATTTAGTGATGTTAAATTAGATAGTATGGCCACATGGCTTTTTAAAATGAAACATTTTTGAGTGGGAATGTTTCGAGCTTAGTTACTATTTTGGCTTAATGGAAATTAATATTTGATTTTATAAAATCCTAGTAACAATCTCTGTTCCTTAATAAGGGAAAAGTTGCCTGATTATAAAAATGCAGCACACATAAATTAACATTCTCATGCATGTCTTTTCAAAGATCTCCAGTAAACATTAGCTATAACTATAACTGATTTATACCATTTTTTCTCTTTACATTTATCATTTATTTCTATAAACATCTTTTACATCCGTTTGATTCTGATCAGAATATGTACTATGCCCATATATACTTTAAAATGAATAGCTTAATCCTATTTTTGTCCCATTGTATATTAAACTGTAGAAAGCATGACATATCAGCCAAAGCAGATACATTGTATTTATTGAGTTTGATACATTGATACAAAAACCTTATGAGTTTATCAAAACACTACTGATATGTACAATTGTAATTGTTGCAGAATGTACACTCAGTGCAGTAATATACATCAGATTTGAGAATGGATAAATCTGAGTACTGTATGTATAGGGGTAAAAAAGGTTTCTACCGATAAAACATTGCCACATAGATTGTGAAAAAGCTGGTCATGTTTCAGTGACATTGAAATCAGACTAGAATTTGTTGCACTGATTTCAAAAGGATGTAGGGCACATATTAAAAATGCCACTTATCCCAAGTTCAAAATTCGCATCGAAAACAATCAGCCATGGTTGGCAACATCACCTGAAAGACAGCTGGCCCAACAACATTGATCTTCTGGTAACAGTAAGAAAATGTCAGATCTTTGGGGATCAAAGTGTTGAAGCTTTATAATGTCTCTAAGGAACAAGAGTACGCAAATTCTTGAACATGCCCCAGAGTTAATTTCTTAGCATGCAAATTCATGTGAAAAGTATTCCTTAAAAATGAAACCAAGTGCTTTGACATTGTATACCAGCTATAGATGATCAGAATTGGAAGCCGTTACATATTTTGCATGTTTTTCTCTCAAATATTTTTATAGGCTGTCTCTGAACACCTGAATACTTTCTTTTCCCCTTTTTTTGCAATGAATGTCAGGGATCCGATTGGTTTTAGCTCTAAAGCATGGGGAAGGCTGAAATTCTAAATAAACATATTATGGAATAAACTGTTGGATGCTACTGAACACATTTCATGGACAGGATTTAATTGCAAAAGTTAGCAGATAATTTAATTAGTTCTGTAAAAAATATGATTTTAGCATTTTAAAGTTAGAATCACATTTCTACTTATATGGAAAATAGTTGCATAAAAATCTACCAGTTTCCAGCTTCAGTCTAAAAAGGGATTGGGTATGGCTTCCACATATGTATGAATTCTATATAATGGTTTTTGGAATTCCATATGTCCATGTATCAGACAGAGCTGAGCAACTGATTCTAGTTTGGAAGGGTGAACTTTCCTTCCTTTTAAAGATCATTGTGGAAAACCTGAGTGAAATTTAGAGATCACTACAATGGAGAATTAAGAGTGAAAAAATGAAAGTAAATGAATACAGTTGAAATGTACATTAATCTAAAGCCAGTTCTTTAAATAATTTGCATCCCATTTGTTAATAGCTTTGTTGTGTCAGCTTATTTGTAAACATATTTCCATCTTGTGCAAAAATATTTTTTTAAATATGGAAGTACAAATTTGTGCATGTAGAGTGCTTTGAAATTATTTCATAATAAAAGGTGTACATTTTAAATACATCTACAAGAACAGTCTAGGAAATGTATTTACTCTTACACGGGTGATGTAAATGTTTGAACAATTTCTCTTGCTTGCTTAATAAACACTTCACATTCATACTCTGAATTTGTTGCTCGTATTTCAGATTGTTGCTCTTCTTTTAGATACTTGAAACTAGTATCATTCAAAATTGTACTTAAATAATCCTCTTTAACATGTTTCAAATTTAAATGTTTCAATTGTAAATTGTTTCTAGTCTCATGCACCAGTGTGAAGGATTATGTATTTAACTCTCTTCTTCAGAAACTCAAATTCATCTGTTGTGTATACAGCTGGATTCACACATAGTATAAAACCATAGCATTTGTTTTGTTTTAGCTTAATATTGTGAATTCAATTATTCAAGCAATGATTAACCAATCACAGCTTACTGAAATGAGTGCTACTAAATGCGATCAGATTCCACTAAACTCTACAGAGGGTGTGATTCAGTTGCACAGTGACATCATTTCTTTTTTTAAAGAAAAAAATAGTGCTTTCCAGAAACCATTCTGATATCCCTGAATTGGGTAAGAAGTTAATACAAAAATGAGGAAGATGAAATTAGATAAAAGTATGTTCCCAAATAAACTTTCCTATAGAAAATCCTGTACTATTTTTGTATGTTGGGTAGAAAACATTAAAATAAAGTTGGATTTAATTGACATCTTTTTCTGGCCATTAAATCGTGTTTGTACTGTTGAATTCAATAAAAATGTATACAGAATTGGCTTCATGCTGTATCTAAGCACTACCTGGATCTAAATGCTTTGCTTTTTCCAAGGAACGCTAACATTAATTAGATGCTGCTAATGCTGTTATGAATAACCTAATTGTGCTGATTTAGGTTTTACTTCAGCTGCTTCTACTTGGATTCCAATTCAGCGGTGACTTTTGAACAAGAAAAGGAGCAATGGGCTAAAATAAATTGATCTGGTGTTAAATTGAAATTCAAGATAATTTTAAATCTTTTCCTCCTCCCAACCTGATTTAATCCAAGTTAATTGTATTTACCTTATTGCTTTGTGGTAAATGGTAAATTTATATTGTGGCTCTCCCTGGAAATATTCCACAACCTGTGCCTTACAATAGGCCTCTCAGACAGAGGCATCCTTGAAACATGTCCATACCAGCATTTGTGACCTCGATTTATGCCACAACTGAGCCCAAAATTTCCATTGCTAAGTGAGGCAATTGTTAAGTGAGTTGTGCCTTATGAACTTTTTGCCACTGTTAAGCGAATCACTGTAGTTAAGTCAATCATGTGGTTGCTAAGGAAATTTGGCTTCCCCATTGACTTTGCTTGTTGAAGCTGGCTGGAAAAGTTACAAACGGTGATGCTATGACCCCAGGACAGTACAACTCTCATAAATACATGCCAGTTGCCAAGTGCCCAAAGTTTAATCACATGACCATGGGGATGCTGCAACGGTTGTGAATGTGAAAACAGGTCATAAGTCGCTTTTTCCAGTGTCATTGTAACTTAGGTCACTAAACAAAAGGTGGTAAATTGAGGACTACCTGGAATATGATTCTGCTCTATTTCTGCATTTGTTTACATAAAAGATTTTCCTTATTGAGAGGGGATTCAGGCAGGGGGTATTTTCCTCCCCTCTCTAGTTTGAAACAATTCACACATGCCCAAATCCTGTTTATTGTCCTGAGTGACAGAATAAAAGAAATTTACTTTTCTCCTATGCTTATTTCGAGAGCCAAATTGGTGTCCATTCCTCAGAACTTCAATTATCCATGGAGAAGAAATTTTCAGCTAAAATCGAATTGGGAAGTTTTACAGGTAGTCCTCAATCATAATTGAAGCCAAAATTTATATTGCTAAGTGAGACAGTTAAATGAGCTATGCCCCATTTTATGACTTTTCTTGCCAGTTAGTTGAATCACTGCAGTTGTTAAGTGAATCTGGATTCCCCATTGATTTTGCTTGCCAGAAGGTTGCAAAAGGACGGTGCAAATGTCATAAATACCAGTTGAGGTCTGAATTTTGATCACATGACCATGGGGGTGTTGCACTGGTCGTTAACTCTGAAAAACGGTCATAATTTTTTTTTCAGTGCTGTTGTAACAGTCACTAAATGAATAGTTGTAAGTTAAAGACTACCTGTAGTTGGGCTTGGATTATAAGAGAATTAATCTTTTCTTTTTTACTAGTAAGATATTCATCCTTTGCTGATAAGGATAGTTGTCAAACAAAAACCATTTGTTCAGCAATGGTTTGTAGGGATCAAGTCTTTCTCTACTTTGTACAGAACTACAACACGCAAATGATAACATCTTTTTGTTGTTGCTTACTGTATTCCCTTGGCAGTGCCTTCCCAGCTCTTGGACAGGCTTAAATGTTAAATGTCGTACATGAGCAGATATAAGAGCTATAAAATAGGAATTTTCAAAAAACAATTCAGCCTGTGGAACTGGTTAGTTAAAAAAACAAAATTCCAGGAACTCTGATCAAGAGGCAATGCTCTAGTGATAACCGGCTGCACCTGAGTGAATTTGTGTATGGGCATGCACATGCTCTTAGCTTCCCGAAGAAGCCAAGGATTTTGTGGGAAACAATTTCAAAAACTCTGGTATAAAATTTAGTAGACTCTGTCACTCATTATACAGTCATTAACCTGGAAGGAAGTTAAATGATTGCAATGAGTTGGAAAGAGGCAGTAGAGGCAGGTTAGGAATCAGCAAAGGGGGTAGAGAGCAAATTTTATGCCAGTCTAGTTTTCTGCTCTCATGAATGGCTGAGTAATACTTTAACTCATCAGTGGGAAATGGTCCACAGATAGTAGATAAGCAGAGTTTGCTCTGTTCAATTAGCATGAAGATGAAGAACTATTCCTTCCCTTTGAGAGGTTTACAATATGTGTTATGTAGGCCTTTGGTAGTCTCATATGTTAACTGCACACTTCAGTTTTTAATGCTACACGCTCCCAGTCTAACCCCTTGCTTAGCGATCCAAAACTAGAGCATCTCCTGGAGATGGCCTTCCAGCCTCTGTTGAAATACTTCCAGGAAAAGAATGGCTACCATCTCTGGAGGCAGATTCTCCTATTGCTGAAGGTAGGAAATTTTTCCTGATGACCTATCAAAATCTGCTTTCTCATAATTAAAACCAATTTTGTGTCTATTTTCTGAAATAATGCTGAAGAAATCTACTCTGTCTTCTCCATGACTTCTCCATAAATAGATAGTCCTTGTTTAGTGATTGCCTCATACAGCAACCATTCAGTTAACAGTGAAGAAAAAGTAACTCTGTGTGATCAGTCCTCACATTTACAACCACCTTCTGTCTGTAATGCAAAGGAAACCTGAAGTAAAATCATCACTTCTGCTCAATGACCAAGTTGCCAAATCCAGATGTAGTCATTAAACAAGGATCACCTGTACTTGAACAAATAGCTATTTTATCTTCTCCAGGCTAAATATTTTGAGTGCTGCCAACTACGTTTTCCCTTCCAAGATTCTTAATATCTTATTTTCCTCAAAACTTCAACTTGTCAGGGTCCTTCCCAAAATGCCATGCTGAGAACTTGACTCCATGATCCAGATAGAGTCTTACCAACCTAAATAGAGAGGAACAATGAATTACTAACTTGACAATCTATTGTTGATGCAGGCTAGCACCATGTTGGCAGCTGCATCAGTGTTGGTTCATGCACCATTTGAGATTCACAAAGACACTTTTCGTTTGTGCTGTTGCATACCCTACACATACACTTTTGATTTTACTCACAAAAATGAAGGATTTTGCATTTGTCCTTGTTGAAACTGAAGTTGTTGGGATTTTCCTGAATCTTGATACTGGTTCCCAAGTTATTTGGTATATCACTCCTTTGTGTCATCTGCAAATCTGATAATCCTATTTTTGAAACCTTGTCAAAGCCAAGTATAGATAAGCATTACGAAGCTAAGCATTACAAAGCTAAGCATACGAACCCTCAAGTATACCAATGTAACATCTTCCAATGTAACTCAGAGCCAATGGCATACATTCTACACTTGTTAAGACAAAATAACATTCTATTTTTTTTATCCAACTATAACTTAATTAATTCGGGAATATTTTCCTGAAGACAATGCATTCTTGTTTGTTTTTAATTGGCTGGTTAAAAGGTAATCAGTAACTTTATTACTAACATTTCCATTTTACTGCTTAACTTTACCATCAGGTGATACTTAAAACCATGAATACAGAAGTAACCTATTCCACATAATGCTGAATTTAATCAGATGTTTAGAGCCATGCTAGTCTCTGTAGTTCATCTTAATGAGCAATTTAATACGTTTGTGTTGCTAGGAGAAACATTTTTTAAACAAAGTAACTTGCCTGAGCTTTACATGCAACTTGACATCCATAAAAGAGCAGATATATCCAAATTAAGACTATTAAGAAACAAGAAGGCAATATCAATACTCAACACTCATTTTCCTTTGACTTGATTAAATATTAAAGATTATTGTTAGGGTAGAGGAAGGTATTCCCCCCCCCCCTAGATGTTCATTGGTCTCCACAGAATGTTTTGGATGGTTGCATGAATGGGTAGAACGGATATGACACATACACAGCCAACACACACACATCACCATTCATATAACCACATCTCTCCACTAGAAGCGTAATAGTCATGGGATAGTCTTGCAATCCTGCTATTTTAAGTATGACTTCATTATGTTCTTTGCAGCTCCACTGAAGGTGATTGTTCTGTTGGGTTGGTCAGAAAGACTGGCCTATGACCCCAGCCATACAAAGTGGGCAGAAAATGACTATGGCATGCCTACTAATATTCCCAGTCTTTATGGTCAGGGAAAAACAAAACACTATTACAGAATATTCATTTCAGGAAACTGGATTTACTTGTGTTTATTCCACCAAAGGAAATTACCCCCCCCCCCCAATCCCTCTGGCAGAATTATATTTTACCAGTTAAACATTCAACATTTTGTTTATGTATATATATATATATATCTATATCTATAATTACAACATTTAAAATAGTAAGCATTCTTTCATTTTGTGCTTGGCAATCCAACTGTGAAGCTAAGTATCTTGAGCATCAAGAAATCTAGAAGATCAATTAATATTTGATTTGGGGCATTCTTGTAGGGGGAGAAACAAAAAGGCAAAATAAACTAAGAGCCCTACCACCTCAAACCTACTGTTATCTAAATTTTAATAAAATAATTCTAACACTTGGAGGATAATCAACAGAATTTGGGAGAGCTTTCCTATAAATATAAATAGGAAATATTACCACGTATTCACACAAAATCTTCCAGCCAAAATAATTATTTTGGCTGAATTTCCTCTTCCTAACTCACTCATTGCTTACTATTTTGTACACTTGTATGTTCATTGGCATGATTAATAATTCACAGAAGCCCTATGTAATATTTGCAGATACTTTTTTGTCTTCTTTTTTAATATATGCATGGTCCTTCACACGAGTTCATAGAGAGAATGGCCAGGCTATATATAAAGGAGGGATTTAGGCAATTTTGTCACTTATTAAAAGTGGATGGATGAATCTCTTATGCCAGAGTTTCTTCTATGAAGACAAATCTACATTAAAGGAAAAGCAAAGGGCAAGCCAGTCTTTTGCAACTCATATATCGTCAGCCTAAACACTCCTGAATGGTATGTGAAATAGCTCTGTAATTTCTTTTCCAACAGAGTAAAATACTGTGAAAAATGGCAATAAACATTTCATTTTGGTGTGCAAGAATTCTGCTTCACTAGACCTTAGGTTTATGTAGAGTATAACTCACTCAATCATTTGTACTGTACCAGTAAATAGTACCTGGAATTTTATCCTGTTTACGTTTGGCTAGTTTATCAAATTTGTACCAAACTTCCTAAACTTGAAAAGAGTGTATATGTGCGTGTATATGTGTATAAAAGAAACCACCACCCTGGATTAGAGTATTTCACCAAAATTAATAATTTAAATACCTAATTGACATTGAAAAATTCAGTGACGGTGCAAGATAAAGAATATTTTAAAGCTTTTCAGTGCTTTTCTCACTCTTTCCTCCATAGTCAACACCCACTATTTAATAGTAGAGATACATCCACCAGTTTCTAAAATTTAATACTAATTTTAACCAGATGTCATTTGCATCAGAAGTGCTCCAAAACTACATGGAACCTGTTTTAGAACAATAGTTTTCTCTTCTACATTTGGCAGTTCTTTTCAAAGTACAATAATATTCATCATCAACAACATAAAAAAAAAACCAAGAGGGGGAACATGAAGCTTCATGGAAACTCAAGGTCCACTTATTACAAAAAAAAATATGCTACCATTTGTTACAAATGGTCAAGCAACAACTTAAATATCAGGTTTTTTTGCTCTGCTATTTTCTATGAAGTGCATTCTTTGGATCACCAGGAGTGTTGGTTGAATAAAGCGAAAGGTGATCTGGAGCAAATTTTCATAGGCCAGCATGAAATTTTATTTATTATGCTTTGAGTGAATCAGCCCGCTGGCTTTATATTTCAGGAAACGTCTCAGTTAATTGTTTTAGTCATACAGCTGCCACACCCATAGATTGGAAGGCCAAGAACAAGACTGAATACAATTATATTTTGAACTAGTTAGGCACTGTTTAAATAGCTAATATCCATACCAACTGAAACCACCACTTGTCGGCAATTCAGTTTCTTGAATGTTATGGAGTCATAGATACTTGCAAGTGTTTTCCCATTATATCCTGGAAACTGACAGCTCAGGATTGTCCGATGCTCAACTGAAGAAGAAAAAATTAATAATCAATTATAGTAATTTAAGCAAGAATTCATAAGTTGCGTTAATTATTCCCCAAGAAATCAGGGACCGGTGATAATTTAGATGGGCCCCTCGGAAGAGATGCGTCAGTTTCCTGTCACGCTCCAGCCAAATCTTCATAAAGACTGTGGAAAAAGACTGGAATTCCCCACCAATCTGTGACTGCATGCGGGCTTTGACAACATTCACAGGGAAAAACAGAAACCCCAACATAGCACCCAATACCCCGCCACATATAAAATCATTGATCAGATGAGTACTGTAAGTTGTTGCTTCTGGCAGGCACTGCTTGATGGGCCCTCGCAGGCCAAAAAAGAGAGCATTGCTAGGACCGTTCCGAAGTAGGATTGGCACCAAGCCCCGATAATATTCCCTGGCCCCATGCTCTCGAAGAACTCTGAATGCTTGGTAGGTGTTTGTAAATTTATCATGATGTTTGTAGTCCTGCAGAAGTGTCTGCACACGCTCAAAAGGGGTCAAGCCAGCTTCTGTGGTCCCAGCAAGCACAGCTGCTAAGCTCCGGGCAAAGATTTCAGGCGTACTTATGTGTCTGAGGAGCACAGAAGACAAATCTTCATATAGGCCAAACATCAATGCCAAGGTTGTGCTCTTCTGCATCAGCGGAGGAAGGATACCTCGGTACAAATTTCTGATTCCATCTTTCTGAAGCTGACATATTGCATCTCTGGTTCGTACCCCATACAGCTGTTGACGAAAGAGGACTTTCTGGATTGGGAAAGTTATTGCAATGTTTGTAATGGCTGCACAATAACCACATAAGTAATGTTTGCCTGAGTTAACTTTTACAATGCGATTAGCAGTTTGATCTGCCTTTGCCTTGTTAAGCAAAATGTCTTCTGAATCCGCCATGCTGCTTGTTGTGTTCTCACATAGGTATTCTCTTCTCCTATAAGAAGTAAAGGTGATTGAACAAAGCCAAAATCTACTTGCCATCATTTCAGGTTAAAAAAATAACCACATTAAGAGGTTTAACTCACCTCTTCATTAATTTTCTGAAAGGTCTCTATGTTTTATGCTAAATTTCAGGGAACATCCTACTTCAAAAGTACTAAGAGTATGTTTTCAACTTCTGCTTTCCTTGTAATAAAGCACTGTGAAAATATTTTCATAGATTGTATTATAAGAGATTTGAAAATATTTAATTTCCAGGATCTCAGCCAACCAACTGATAATACACTCCTTCCCAAGGGACGTACCGTTTCTCTTAGTTGAGTGTCTTCTCAACTGAATTAATACTAAGACAATATCTTACATATAATGCATATCAGCATTTTACAATATATCTCATTCCAGCAGCAGGTCCCCTGTTCCAGGGGTGAAATTCAGCAGGTTCTGACTGATTCTGGAGAACCGGTAGCAGAAATTTTGAGTAGTTCAGAGAACCAACAAATACCACTTCTGGCTGGCCCCAGAGAGGGGTGGGAATGGAGATTTTGCAATATCTTTCCCTCAGGAGTGGGGAGGGAATGGGGATTTTGCAGTATCCTTCCACTGTAATGCCCACCAAGCCACGCCCACAGAACCAGTAATAAAAAAAAAAGAATTTCGCCACTGCCCTGTTCCCTTTAGTAATAAATTAATTTCTTTTGACTTCCAAGGGCTACAGGTACCTTCCTCTTCTAGCCTGCCCCTTAGATTCAAATAAAATAACAGATGCAGAGACACACTTGAGATTTCCAACATCTTAAAAAAATTAACCAGCTTAAAGAAGAACTATTTTTCTCCAATTAATGAAGAATGAAAAAACAGCAAGCCAAATAAAAAAATAAAAATAAGGGCCTAATGTTCTTCAGCTTGCTTTTGTTTTGCCTTATTAAAACTTTTTTTCCTTGTTTGTCAACTTATTTTATCCAGTCAAATACATTATACTAAAATTTGATTTAGCAATAGCTAGTGACTAAGTCTGCATTTATTTAAATTTGCCAAATACATATTTCTTATCTCATTTTTTTCCTGTCTATCCTAATTCCTTACTTTTATTTTATTTTTTATGTGTCCCTAAGCCAGTTTTGACTCCTGGCAAACTGCATGAAATAGTCCCAGCAGTTTTCTTGGCAAGGTTTTTCAGAAGTGATTTGATATTGTCTTTCTCCTAGGGCTGTGAGATATTGGCCCAAAGTCACCTAGTTAGCTTTGTGCTTAACGTGGAACTAGTGCCCAATTTCTAGTCTGGTGTTTTAATCACTACACAAAACTGGACCATTAATACTTATTATAAGGGTGTATAAAAATTGCTTTTTAAAAAAAATAAAAAAATGGATTTTATTTAAATCAGAATTTTTTTTATTTTTATCAAATTTATTTTAATAAAATGCTTTTGGAGTAAATATCTATCTAAAGATAGTCCATTTTCCATTTAAGATACATTACTAATTTAGTTTATTCAGAAATGGAGCTTAGTTAGGCTGCATATTCTACAATATTTACATTTTTGGTAAACTCATTCAATGAATGCTGCAAGCTAAATGGGAAACCTTCATTTTGTTTGCAAATAATAATATTAAAGATTCTAACTACCAGCAAGAATGAGTCTTTACATTTAAAGAGCACCTGTCATTTCAGATCCATCATAGCAGTGCCTGTTAGCAGGCATCCAGTCACCTGCTGCCTGCCACATCCCTCACCTTATTGTGTCACTGCCGCATCACCAGGCATCCCATTAAAGTGAATGAGGAAGAGCCGCTGTGGGAAAGAAATAACAGTTGCTCTTTAAAAATTATGACTTAAATTGAGTTCATTTAAATGAAATCCACCCTCCTTATTGTTCAATGTAAAAGAAGGGAGTAAAGTCAGTTAGTCCAATGGAGAAATAGATATCATGCACAGCCTTTAAAGGGGAAAAATCCACATCTTGCTTTTGGGGGGGGGGGCACTATCTTTTTGCACTTCACTCAGCTAAACAAATAGATAAATTGCTTCAAATCTTCTCTTGTTCTCAGTTTCATTTTCTGGTTTTCCTTTCCCAACCTTGAGTAAATACCCATCCTTTTCTTTAAAGAAATATCACTTTCAAAAAGAAAGAAGAATGTAGACATCTTAAATTCTAACCACCATGGTCAAAAGAGAACGGAGACCCTTTAGTTGCAGAGAAATGCTCCTCCCACTAAGGCACCTATAGAGCCGAGGTGGCGCAGTGGGTAGAGTGTAGTACTGCAGGCCACTTTAGCTGACTGTTATCTGCAGTTCAGCGGTTCAAATCTCACCGGCTCAGGGTTGACTCAGCCTTCCATTCTTTTGAGGTGGGTAAAATGAGGACCCAGATTGTGGGGGCGATATGCTGACTCTGTAAACCGCTTAGAGAGGGCTGAAAGCCCTATGAAGCGGTATATAAGTCTAACTGTTATTGCCCTGATTAGTAATAAGTAGAGGGGCAGTCTCAACTACTACGTGTTTTCTACTCATTGTTTAGCAATTATATTTAGCAATTATATATGGACCAATCAAGAAGAGAAACACTGGTATTTTTAGTGTTCTGAGTATGAAAGTATTCCTACTACAACTTTCTGCAATGGTGAAGCCAGTTAATAATAATATGCTGTATTACAATATTATGAAAATTAACAAACATTTGCTGGTTGGTCTGCTTATTGCAAAAATGAGGACTGTTTCAGTGTACGACCATTGAGAAACTGCAGTTAAATACAGAACATAACTGGAGAGGCGATATCATTGACAACATATACTGTAATACCTAATGGAATAAATTCCTTGAAGTTTATTTCTGAGATCAATTTGAAATGCTATCCTCTTCTTTTAAAACCCAATCCAACGTAGGTCCTGGGCATTTTAAGGAATCTCAGCTTTCCTTATATTCTCCATTTTCTTCTAATGAGGCAAGGCATGACATTAATATGTGGACCTTTTCTAATGTGACATCTTAAGGAGCTCAACTGGAGCCTACATTTATTTTTCCCCACTGCCAGACAAAGACTGTTTTGTCTTTCTATATGTTATCTATATAGCTTTATCATCTGCAATATCAATGAATAAAACTGTCGTGGTAACCAGGTATTTATATCTGGCAAAGAAAACTGGACTATGCAGTAGTCTGAAGTTCAAAGCTTTTTATGGCTGAATTACCTTTATTTTCTTTATTAAGTAATTAACATTTGTTGCATAAGTCTGCTACTGATCTGCCTGTAGATTTGCCTTTCCAGCCACATTCCTGTTTGAGCAAGAGCAGGTCATTAGCAATCATTTTAAATCTTCCTCTTATATTTCTTTTTTACCCAGGTGTTACTTATTTCTTCATGTTTTCATTTTTGAATTCTGAATGGAATTGCCCTGAAGCTTTCTCCCTCTCTCATTCCCTAATTTCAACTCAACAAGAAAACAGAAAACAGAAGTTTTATCCCATGTCAATTTATCACTAGAAGAGGCTAATTTAGGAAGAATAAAAAGATAATGGGAATGGGAATATTTTATTGCGAATGAACCCAGAATTGGAAGCTAGCAAAATACAAGGCTGAATTTTGAAAAGGATTAAATTCCATCCTTTAGCTCCATACATTACTCTTAACAGGAAGGATGGAATGAGCTGAAGTTCCAGAAACAAGTACAGATGGAGTACAATGCTCTCTGTTCTATTAATTTTTTTCCCTTTAATTTTGTACTTTCTTAGAAGACACTCCATATCCTATATAGAATATTTTACTGTTCTATCGTATTAAGGCAATATAGAAATCAAATATATGTAAAAGATTAGATATTACTTCCAGCAATAATCTACCAACTAAACACAAAAAAATGAACGGTGAAATACAATTGTTTTAGTGAGACGGCGTTATTCTAACTATACTGAAGATTATCAAAATACAGTAGTAATTTATCCCTATGTTGATAAATTAGCAATAGAGGGGGAAAAATGAACCTACTAATATATAGCCAAATTCAGATAACACAATGTCTCATTCCTCAGCATAATGTGGACTGCATTCATGTGACGAATATAAAGAACAGTGGAGACTTTACTAAGATTTACGCCTGCTAGTTAAGGGCAGGACAATATTAAAACTTGTTCTCAACACACCAGGGGCACATATTCATTAAGAGCTGCTGTAGTCTGCATATTAGTTTATCCAAGCTGCTTTCTCAGGCAGCATCCCCTGCCAAGATGTGATAATAATAGCTTAAGTTATCAAAATTGTTTCTACTTGTACACATGAGGGGGGAAGAAGTTACTTGTTTTTTGTGTTGTTGTTTTTTTAACTTTAATTTTAATCTTAATAAAAATTATATGGAAATAAAAGTGTGATAATAATCTACATTGGGGTGTTAACTTTATTATAAGGAAACCATCATAGTGAAAATGAGATAATTACCTTTCCTATATGATACAAAACAAGGTTTTTTCTGTATAAGTAGCATTCTAGAGCAAGTCTTCAAACTGTTCTGCCTAAAAAGGAATCAATAGTCTTGTTTTATTTGGCTGCAAAAATTCAGTTGGTGAGAAGATGGCAGCAAAGACATAGAAAATTAGCTCTACTGCTGTCTAGTGCTCATTATGATTTGTTTATTTAAAGAATATTTGATACTTTAGCATTTGTCTGAATTTACTCAATTCACCATCCGTATTCATAAAATATTCTATCAGCTTCTCTACAGCCACTATGCTAAACCTTCCCTGCTATTTGGGTGGGGAAAAACTTCCTGTAACCTTCTTCTTGAGCATGATGAAATAAAGATTTTTCATGAGTACACTGGTAGTCATAATACAGAACCCCAAATCACATATTTTTACAATTTGAAGAGGTTTTAAATGCTACATAATTAAATAGTATTCCAATTACACCATTATTTACCTAAGGCCATCCAGCCTCTGCAATCAAGCTGATAATGAAAAAAAATTTATCTAACATTTAGCTAAAGTTTTTCCTTGCTTTTTGCACCCATTACTTATATTCTATCATAATAATATTGGCTTCCCACTATACATCCTTTCGGGTATAAACTCATGATAAGCAAGTAGAGAAACACTTGCTATTTTGTTTTCATCCATGTGTTTGACAAACATGATTCTTGATGCAAATTTAAAGTAAATGCTGTTATTTGCTATTTATTTGTTATGGTTCACTTAAACTGTACAAGCTTTATATTTCAAATATAAGCTATATATATATATATATATATATATATATATATATATATATATATATATATATATATATATATATATATATATATATATATATATATATATATATATATATATATATATATATATATATTTAGAAAGACCCTTGAATTCTAGGAATTTCAAAAATATGCTCAGTCACTGCAATACTATAAAGTAACTCAGTAACATAATCTCAGTATTGTAAAGAGGAAGTACATATGATTTGCCCATGAAATTTGCCCATGATCTGCCCATAAACTTAACTCCACACAGCTTAAAATTAGAAGTATTATATTGTACAACTATTAGTACCCTCCCCCAAACAAAAATATTAATATTTCAAACTTTATGTTAGAACTACACTTCTATTTAGCCTATATATATCAATATAAAACCAGAAGAAACTCTGAGATGTTGCATATTTTTGCAAATTTGGAATTGGTGTAATATAATATTCTTTTGGGATGCAAATGTGCAATTTCTTTCATAGCCATCGCACTTTTGTATTACAGCATCCAATTCACTACATATAATAGGCTCTATAGTGCAAACGAAAGTGAAAATCCCTACTATAAACAATCCTCAGCAATTCAACACTTAGCATGGTAAATATATATCAAATTACCAGTTGTACACCAGGAAAAAGATTTTTTAAAATGTTTATGCTTATTAACTTACTAATGGGTGCTTATTAGCATTATTACATGCTTATTAACGGGTGGAGACTGTAAGGCTAAGATCCCATACACATTATGCATTATGCACATACATTTACGCACATATTTTGGGCTCATGTATGAAGCATTTTGAAACTGAATCGAAATGCATTTGATTTTGTCCCTGCAAATTTTGGGGGCGCCGTTTTGGAAGCTCAGCAACGGTGTATCCCGCGATTTCTACAAAATTAATTTCCTATCACAGGGAAATTGAGTAAATGTTTCCAGGGACGGGTTGTTAAATCTGTCTGCCGTGCTTTCCAGAGTAAGACGGGCGGCCAGGTTCATCCCATTTTTAGCCTACACCGTCTTTCCACACCCAAGAGAAGCAATTCAGGGCAGCAAAAAATAATAATGCAATAAATAAAATAAAGCGAGATACCACTATAAAAGGCGGGATGCAATCCTGTTTGGGGGAGTCAATATATTAACAGAGTCTGGGATTGGTTAACCAGAAACGCCCTTATCCTCCTCGCCCTGCCTTTGCCCCGAGGTCAGCCGCGAGCACCTGCGGCACAGCCCGGCCCGCCGCCGCCGCTCCTTTCCTTCCCCTCCATATCTCCATTTTGCCCGCCTGCATGCTCGCCTGGCGTCTTTTCTTCTCCTTCCGCCACCTCCTCACCTCAGCTACTCCTCACCAATCCCCGCCAATTCACTGACCCGCGCGCCGCGGGATTCCTTCATGGCGGCGGAGGCATCGCTGCTCTTCACCCGCACGTTACAACTAGCCCCTGAGCGACGCGCAGCGGCCTGAAAGTGACAGGAGAAGCCCCCGGGCCGACCGGGGCAAAAAAAATCAGCCCCTTTCGCCACGCCCTCCCCGCGCGCCGCAGAGAGACGAATGACGCCACCAAACGAAGGGGGCACGTGTCCGGCGTCATCCAATCTCTCGCTCGCCTTCCGCGGAAAGGCCGGGTCGCATTGGGCGTTAGCGCTTCAAGCAAGCTTCAAGTGGAGGAAGAAGAGGCGGGCTGGGCTGCTTTCTTCTTTCAGGAAAGAGGCGGGCGGGCTGGGTCGGGGCCGCTCTAGCGAATGTCTTGGCTGTATAAGGGGAGGGAGGGAAGGGCTTCCTGTTTTGCCTGATTGGAGGAGGAGACGGCGGCGTTTGAGGCGAATTATGTATTCATTAAAGGCGAATACAGAAAATTCAGGCGGCTATTTCGCCGGGTCTCACCAGTTCTATCCCTGAGAAGGATGGAGGGGATGGTGGTGGTAATAGTGACAGTATAGGACCGGTATCCCCAGTGATCAATATCGACCTCCCAACAGTCAATAAAGGGCTGGGAGACAAAAGAGAGTAGGGATCAGTAAATGATAAACCGTCATTAGATCAGTTAATGTGGGTCTGTAAAACTCCACTCCAGTCGTTGCAATCTTGAAAACAGTCCATCATTTTATTTTATTTATTTATTTTATTTGTCAATCATTTACAAGATAATAGGTATAAGAATAAACATGAGTATGAATGAAATGAGTACGAATAAATGGGGGCAGTAGGACAGGGACGGTACGGTAGGTGCGATGTTCAGACTGGATTTGGCATTTTTAATCCACCTGTCCTATCCAATCCTTCCCAAGGATTTGGGATAGGCAGATGTGGGTGTTTTATGGTGTTAGATGTGCATCATCGGAGGATATAAGCTGTTCTGAGTGAAGCTGCCCTTTTGCAGTTGACTGATGGTGGATTTGTCAATGCCAATGGGCGATCTGTGTTCAAGTGGTGTTCTAGTTGTTTTGGAGATGCACTCATGACGCCACCTTTGCTTTCTTTTTTCAGTTGTTCTATAGTTCTATTTGCAGGTCTTTGTATTTTGCTATCTTCTCCAAGTTCTTTCTCTTCTCTTCTGCCGCCTCCAGGCATTGCCACATTCACTAGCCAGATTTTTTAAATTATTATTTGTAGTACTGTTAAATTTATTGAATTATTTATTAAATATAATATTTGAGTGTCGATGAACAGTCTAAAGCTTCATGAAGGGTTGGATGAGCTTAAGAGTTTGGGGTCTCCTGTTAATAAGTGGATATAGCGTTAACTGGTTAGCTTCTTAAAAGGCTGTTTGGATGTGAATTTGTGTTTAACAGAAAATTGTTCCACTACTTCTGCAGAGCAGTCAGACAAAGAATTAAGAGGCTCCTGGCCCTCCCAGATGGCCCTTTCTCATGACATTTGTTGAAATGGACATGCATGCAAGCAACCACAGACATTGTAATAATGTTAGTCTTTAAAAGAACCATGAAACCACACGCTCCATTTACATTAGTTATATGCTTCTCGGGAAATGATTGTACAAGAAAAAATTATAAATACGCAATAAAAATGATTTACGAGACTGAAAAAATATAATGTGTCTTATTTGCTTCTTAGGAAAGATTTCTAAAACATGTCCTTAATATCATTTATTTGAAATTGCTTATGACAATGAATAATAAAGCTACTATTAGAGGAGCCTGTGTGTAGAAATGTATTTCCCAATGTTACTTTCTACAGCATCACCCCAAAATAATATATAGTAATTCTTTTTTTAATTAAAAAAAATGAATTACTGTAAATACTGATTTGTTCCCATAAAGTAAATGCTCATCTCTGATTTCTAAGCAAATAATTCATATTTTTTTTAAATCCAGAGATGTCAGCTATTGTTTCACATGAGGGGAGGGAAGGAAAGGGAAGGTAGAGGTCTCAGCCCAAAATCCTTCAATCTCATTTCTTTTTACACAATACTGTAATGCGTATTTTTTAGAAAATGGCAGTAGAAAGTTCATCAAAAAAATAACATGAAGAAATACACATATACAAACAGACAATGCCCAACAAATCCCACTTCATAAAAAACATAAATAAACCAAGAGAATATGAAGAAAAAAGGTAGCTCCTTAGATCATGATTATAATACAGTTCCTGAAGTATGTAACCATTAAAGGTTGTTACCTTTTCCCTACCATCTCTCGATGGCTGCAGAAGGCCCATGTTATCCCCGAATTTGATTTCAGGGTGGTTTATAATCAGATTTGCATGAAAGACCAGAATATTAGCTCCCTGTTGTACTTATAATGGGTAATTTGCAGTAATGTTATTTGGCTGAGGGGTTAGTTTGCCAGTTTTCATAAAAGAGATAATTTTTTTTTTATGATATTGTCCTTGTTTGGACAATTTGGTAATTAGAGGAGCCTCCTCTCCACACTGAAATAGAAAATGGATCTCATCAGTTCCTTCATTGATACAACCTTTATGCTAGAGGTTCCTTCCCTGTCGCCCCCCCCCCCCATCATACCTCCCTTTACTGTAATCTTAATGTATACCACTGTAGGAAGTTATCACCCAGTCCTCTCCCAGAAAAATGAAATATTCTAGGAAATATTGAAACTGAAGAATATTTCTCTGGATGTGAAAAGGAAGAAACATGTTTTTAAAGACAGAATAGCTCCCTATAGCTTCCTGCCAATCCCCACATTGTCGATAGGCCATTAAGAAGGCCAAGCTAGTCAACTTTACATAATAAAGAGTTCTCCCCTTCAGCTCCAGGGGGATGGGATTAAGGTATGATAATATTGGCCCTTTACCCAACTCACCACATGACATCTGAGAACTCAACCACCCTGGATTCAAAACACAGCCTAGAGTTGCCCCTGCATGGCCCCATTGGAGTCTGACAACCAATCAGAATACAAGATCAAGATCAAAGACCAGAGGGGGATAAAATCAGGGACTCAGCATCTCACCCCTTCCCTTTTCTTCTCCACCGATATTGAAGCATGTGATCACTTTTTCTGTTCAGAACTCAAGCCATGTGATCCTGTCCACCAATAAACCATCTTTCCAAGCAGCCTCCATGTCTCCAGTGTGTTTTTTTCCCCACTTGGAGGCGAACCCAGAAGGACATTTCTTTCAACACCGCTCCTCTAAAAATATGCAATTGAACTTCAGGAAAGCTGTAAAAATGTACAACTAAAAGGTTCTTTGCACCTCACCTGGACTCTGCTGCACTGCCACAAGGGAGGTACACTTCACAGCTTGGGAACCCTGAACTATGCTAATTTTCAGAAAGGTCTTTAGATTATTTGAATTACTATGTTTCTTTGAAAAGGGTTATTTAAATTAAGTATACTATATTCTGTTTGGAGGGGATATATAAAATGGTAACTAATTTTATTATATTAATTATACTGTGTGATTTGGCTTTCCAAAAAGTGATTCTGCTATTGATGAATGTAGGAGATTTCAGAAAATCCAAGTCTTGTTGCCATGCTTGAAGTCTAATGCTTGCATTTTCACCATATTTTTCCCCATTGTCTTTGTGTAGAAACATTTGTAACTAAGAGCTGCATTCCAGCCACTCATAATGTTTACTTTATAAGAATGCTGCAGGGCTCAAGTGAGGCTCTGAGAGGTAGTCTTGGAAATAAAGATGTGTGACTGAATGTTGTTGGTTTATATTATAGCAGTTTTTTATTTAAGATATATCTCTTTTAGCTTTAAAAATATTTAAAGAGAGTTTAAATCAATGTGCAAAGGAAGCTTTGCATTTGAAGGCTTTGTCTGCATGTTAGAGACTTAAAAGGCTCATAAGTACAAAATGCATTGTATTAGTATCATGTAAAAACAAGGGGTCACTAAGATCAACACACCAACTTTATGGGATATAATCAAACAAAAAACAAATGCAAATTCTAGTCAAGCAATCTTTCTTTCTCAGTATTAAAGTTAAAACATTTTACTAAGAAACAAAGTTGAAATAAAATTATAATTATTGCTTGTATAAAACAAAGAAAAATATGAGGACCTCCCTAAAAGAAATGTCACCTTATTGATAGAAAAGGTCATGTCTTTACGTTACCCATTGCACCTATCTTGCCACTGTCAAAATACTTATTTTGGATAAACTATACCGGGGTAGTCAACCTTTTTATACCTACCGCCCACTTTTGTATCTCTGTTAGTAGTAAAATTTTCTAACCGCCCACCGGTTCCACAGTAATGGTGATTTATAAAGTAGGGAAGTAACTTTACTTTATAAAATTTATAAAGCAGAGTTACAGCAAACCCCTACCGCCCACCATGAAAGCTGGAACGCCCATTAGTGGGCGGTAGGGACCAGGTTGACTACCACTGAACTATACTATCCCTGTGAGCACCATATGTTTATAGAACACAATAGAGAAAAGCATGTCTTATGAATATATTTCAAGCAAACTTTATTATTCCAGTTCTGCTGGTACTGTGTAACCTTAACCTGAGCAGCTTTTCAACTTTGCAAATATTTTTTAAATTAAATCCCTTCAGCACATCTCAATGCACGTTTACTTGGAAACAGAGACTTCCAGGAGTTTTTAGTCTGGGGCTGAAACCCCAAAAGTGTAGGTTTTACTGCCATCTGGTGGCCTCTTGGGGACCCCAGAAATCATGTGATCCCTATGCTAGAGCTACTGAGCTGAGGAGATGATCTCCCTTTTCCCTCCGCCTTCCTTCCCTTGTAAGATCTCTATGATCTGAACGCCCGTGCGCGCTGGAACAAGGGGAGTGGCTCCCGTCCCCGGGTGTTTTCCTTCGCGCTCGCACTCTAATAGACGCGAGCGGAGTGGGTAGGATGCTGTGGGAAGGCGAGGCAGTGGATTCCACCTGAACCATAAAAGAAGGCGGGCTCCGCAGAGTTGTGATCGGGATCGATTTGTGGCTATGCTCGCTCATCTGTAAGTCCCATGGAAGAGAGTGAGACTTTGATTAAACTTGCCTAAGGATTGGCTTGCAGAGTGTATATACTTAAGAGGTTCCTGCTATTGATATCCTGGTGTGTTAATTATTTTGGATTAATGCCTTCTTTTTTGAAGCTTAAAAAAAAGGTTAAAGCTTTCTTGCTGTTGTGTATGGGATGGGAGCAGAAGACAAGACTCCGGTCAAAAAGCATCTTATTGATTCTATAATAATCGTGCCACAAAACTTTGGGAGGCTGGCTTTCATTTACTCCGGGGGGGGGGACATTTTTAAGAATGGGCAATGCAGAATAGTTTCTTCTGGGACCTTTTGCCTTCCCCATCTCCACTACTCTGGTGGGCTCTTTGCTCAAGCAGATCTGGATCTTAGGGTCTAAGCATGCAGGGGTTGAATTCATTTTAAAAGTGTTTGTGTGCTGTCAAGCTGTTTAAAATTAAGATGCCCCTGAGTAGATCTGGAGACTGCAAGAGTGTGTAGTTTTCCTGGATTGGTTTAAAAGCCCAATGATCATAACAACAAAATGATACTTTCAGCATTTTATAACAAATAGTTTGTATGATAAAATAGAAGCTAATTCTTATATGTTACCTTCCATCAGTAGAATAGAAGTCGTTGGTGGAATGAATTTACCTCTTTCCGTCTACCATCCAAATCTGCAGATATGGGTGATGTTTGGTGCAAGGAATAGATCAGAATGGGATGGGGAATTTATGGGTGTTTTTTTTTTCAAGTGAAATTGAATTTGGTTCACTGCTTGTTACTGTGTTCTGGCTGATGGGCTGGTGAGCTGAACTCTCACTTCTCCCTCCTCTAATGTCTCTGAATTACATTTGGAAAAGCACTTTATATACAGAATGTACTAATTGCTTTTCAATTTCTACCCTGTTTGCCTGAAAATAAGACCTCCACGGATAATAAACCCAATTGGGCATTTGAGTGCTTGTGCTAAAATAAGCCCTCCCGTGAAAATAAGCCCTCCCCGAAAATATTGCAACACAGCAGCAGATATGAAGTGACCATGCTCACCGCCTCCTGCACCTCAAAAATAATAAGATCGCCTGGAAAATAAGGCCAAGTGCTTATTTCAAGGGTCAAAAGAAAATAAGACCCTGACTTATTTTCAGGGAAACATGGTATTCACAAATGGTGTTTCAAAAGTTTAAGTTCACAGATACACATAATTCATACAATCACAAATTAACAAAAGTCAGCTCAGAAGCAAAATACAGTGAAGTGACATATATATCAGGTCTAATTAAATTCCTATATTGCATGACAATTTTTATGGGCTTTGGGCAATAAATAAAATATGGAAATTATTTGCAGTGGAAAACCACAAACAAAATGACAAACCTGAAAAAGTAGACAACATTGTTCTGTATGAACTATTGTTCTGGATATATCTTCGGGTTTAAAAGAATGAAATCCAAAATTGTTATCCTGGGACCACCCGAAGACCGATAATTCTGCTCCCTTTTTTCCTCACAAGTAATTGAATGATCCAGTCTCATCTGGTCCAGTTGAATCTCTCCGGGAAGAAAGTAAATCCAAAACAGTGAACTGTGAAGCTGTGCAGCATCTGGTTTCCTCTGCTGTTTTGAGATTAATTTCTTGGACATGGCATCAAAGCAAATTCTCTAGCTGCAGATTAGATCCTGATAGCTGTTAGAAGCCACTTGTTTAATATATGGTCTAATTATACAGAAAGCCATTATTTTGGTCAGCTTGTACCCTCTCTCTCCTTTAAGTCTCTTGTTTGTGTCAAAAAAGCTTTTGTCTCCTGTTCTGTGAAAGGGCGAGGTGTTGTTTAATTCTTTCAGGTGTTTACCATGTTTCTTCTTCAAAAAACTTGGAAGAGAAGCCACAGTATATGTCAAAGATTTGTGAGTTCTCTCATGTACAGGGCAATCTGGAAAAAAAATCCTGGTTAGTGTCCATCCAACATTACTACTGCCTCATCTGTAGCAGAACTGCTTCTTTCCATCTGTGCTTTTGAACAGCTAAGTGTCAGGTTTGCCAGAAACCTCAAACACAAAAATCACTGGTTGCAAAGCAACGTTGTAATACAAAGCTGAATCCAAAGCTTAGAAATGCAAAGAGCCAATTCTAACGTGTGTGTGTGTGTGTGTGTGTGTGTGTATGCACGTGTGCTCTTTGAAAAGCAGACCTTTTTCAACTCAATATTCTCCAGTTGGATTAGAGGGTAATTCCGCAGAATTCAAGCAAACCTAATGGGAATTGTAGTGTGAAACGTCTACGGATTGAAATGAATTCTGCCCTAAGAACACTTTTGCAGAAGAAAAGTAGAAAACCAAGTGGCTGAAGAAATTACCTAGATAATTACAGGTAACCTTTGACTTGCAAGCATTCATTTAGTAACTGTTTAGAGATACAACGGCACTTAAAAAAGTATTCTATGATCATTTTTCACACTTATCATCAGGGGTGAGTTTTGGCTGGTACTACTGCCATTTCGGTCCTGTGTGGGCACGCACTTGATGCTCGCTGCATGCACATGCACAGTGCAATTAAAGTTGTTCTGTTCATGTGCAGAATTGAAAAACAAGATGGTGGTGCCATCGGCACTGACCGGAGAACCAGTTCGAGTGCGTAGCAGGCCTGGGTCGCTGCCGGTTCCAGCGAGCCAGGCCACCAAACCAAAACCGGTTAGGCCAAACCGGTCCAAACCAGTAGGAACCCACCCCTGCTTATGACCATTGCTGCATCCCCATGTTCACCTGCTGAAAATTCAGACACTTGGCAATTGGCTCATATTTATGACAGTTGCAATGTACCAGGGCCACATGATCCCCTTTTGTGACATTCGAGAAACAATGTCAATGGGGAAGCCAGATTCATTTAACAACCATGTTACTAATTTAACTGCAGTAGTTCACTTAACAACTGTGGCAAGGAAGGTCATAAAATGGGGTAAAAAATTTAAATTAATAACTCTCTTCTCAGCAACAGAAATTTTGTGCTAGAGTTGTGATTGTAAGTAGAGAGCTACCTGTATCTTGGACTGGGATTGTTAGACAAAATGCAAGAGAAAACTTATTTTGAATTGAATGTGCATTTTATTTATTAACTTGTTTTTTCTGTTACCATTATTATTGGAGATTTTCCTACAATAGCACATCTCTAAGTGATTAAGAAACTCATTTTGGCTGCCATGAAAAACCATTCAGAATTAAAATAGCATACTGCCAAACAGATGGAGGCAGAGCATCTTTATCTTCAAAAGAGCCATATTTTAATAGCTTTTTGGAAGATGACTAGAGCTGAGAATCTCGGGTGGGGAGGAAACTTGTTCCATATGGTCAACAGCAATAAAAAGCATGGTGTATATGAGTGTGCCACATTTTATCTTCTTTTTCTGGTAGATAACAAAAAAAATCTCTCTCTTAAGCAGATCATGTCTCCTACTTGTGCCACGTCCAGTCCTGGATAGCTGGTAAATAAGTTAGCAGAGCAGAGCATAGCATAGCATAGCATAGCATCACATCACAACACAACACAACACAACACAACATAAATATAATATATATGTATGTATGTCTCTGTCTGTCTCTGTCTTGGCACACACACACACATACACACACAAATACAAATATATACACATAGCCCAAGACAGTTCCTCTTCACTCCCCCTAGCTAAGGCAAACCAAAAGGTTGGATATCAGTGAGCCATAGAGAACCCTGTGCCATATAAAAGCTGGTGTGTGTGTGTGTGTGTGTACAATACAGTTGCAGTGACAAGTTTGCCTAGAGGTAAATATACAAAGTTGACACATTTGTACTCCTGTACTGTTTTTTAAATTAAATCAGAATCTGACCAGGTAGGGATTTTCTCCACAGTTAAGTGTGCATTATATATGCTTCTATTTGTTCTCCATGTGGCTGAGTCATCAACAGTTTTAACAGCATATTCTTCGCACAATGGTTTGCTGTTACTATTTATAATGCGCAAGATCACAAATTGCCTTTGAAAGTATATTTACTCCACAAGTTTTTGTTTTCAATCCTACAGGAGCAAATCTTCTTGATTTGAAACAGGTCTACCATCCAGCCCATCCTCCTTATACAAGTACAGAGTAGGTCTTTGAATTTTCATCAGAGATAAAAAAAAACCAAATATCAATTCAAATGTATTTCATACTATGCAAAATCAAGTATATTTAATACACCAGGTGCTCTTCTGCCAGCAGCAATTATACGTCCTGTATAATTTAAGGTGATCAATCCGTATGATCTTCATGTCTCCCATTTTATGGCAATACTGTTTTAAAGAGCATTTATAGGCTGGACAGATGTGACCTAAGGAGGGAAAAAACCTTTCTAATTTAATTTTTGCCTCTGTTTGTAGAATTTGTGTTTGAGCAAACAAACATCTAAATATCTTGGTAACTAGTTTAATTAGTAACTGTCCTGGAGAGTTTATTCGGTTTAACCATTTGGAGCCAGTCCAAAATGGTGGATACCCTGCATATTTATACTAGGATTGTACAAAGAGTTCAAAAATGTTGTTTTACATAACTTGTTGGTGCATGTGAAGCACCACTATTTCATAAAGAGTTAAAAGCAGCACATGGCTAATTCAAAGGCTTTCCCCAGTTGTAAGCCTATATGGTAGGAGAGCACAGCCTTTTTGAAGCAAAGGGAAACTAAAAAGTGAATAGAACCAGGACATAAATGTGCTTAATGGAAGTGAGTTAATTTATAGTATAAAAGTATTTGTAGAGGGACTGTGTGGCAAATTGTAGGTTTGGAAGGAGCTTGAATATCTTCCAGCTCTCCATGCAATGCAGGAATCCTCATACCATGCTGGAAAAATAGTCATGGAATCTTTTCATGAAAGAATGGAATCTTTTCATGGAAACTTTCAGTGATGGCATATCCTTGGTTTCAGGAGACAGGTTGTTCCATTGCTTACTAGTTCTCATAGTCAGTAAATTCCTTATTTCAAGTTTATATCTTCCTCTTCCATCGGTTGGTTCTGTGAGGATAAAGTTTTGAAAAAAAAAAGTTAAATTAGTTACGTTGAGCTCATCGATATACAATGAATTACGCTAAAATGTGTGTGAAACCTTTAATGGCAAGAAAAAATAAGAAAACTAGATGGATAACTCACACCAGGGAATAGGAGAGAAGATAGTAATAGACGGTTTAATTGAAGAACAAGAATATGGAGGAAAAAAGGAACTGAAAATGGAGAACAGCTAGAGGATTTAATTGGAGTAAAATAGACTGATAGATGAAATAAGGAATGATAATTTGGATTAACTTTGATGCGGAAAGAGAATAATAGAGCTGAAATTGGAACAGAATTATGATGTAAAATGGATTATATACATTGGAAGATGTAAAAGGAAAAAACACCGGACAATACTTTGTTCATAAATATGTATGTGTAACAAAAAATAAATAAATAAACTTGATAAAAGGAGGATAAAGTTTTGAGTCATACAGCCATGGGGCCACAGGAGGTGTACCCCAATATGTATGTATGTATGTATGTATGTATGTATGTATATATACACACACACACACAAATAGAAATCAAGATCTGAATGACTGTAGATCAGAAAATGCTCATCAAGACTACAAAGGCCTAGTTGAAGACTACTGTTTAATACTTCTACTAACATAGGTAAGGAACACAGAGGTTAGATGTTAACACACAATGGTGCCTGTCCGAGGTTTTTTTTTAAGCTTTCGATTTTATTCAGCCATTGTCAAGCTATAAAGTCAAATAAGCAGGGAAAAGAGGAAAAGTGATGCATTGATTTGATGGGCATGTCTCAACTCCCACCGTGTTCAGTTAAATCCAAACAATGATGCACAGAAGGTATATGATGATCTCTTAAACCTTTGTTTTTGTGCCCCACTATTCCTAGGTGATTATGGAGATCAGTGGGCTCCCACTAGAGCTGTGGCGCTTAATACTGTCCTACTTGCGTCTTCCTGACCTTGGCCGCTGCAGTTTGGTGTGCAGAGCATGGTATGAGCTCATCCTCAGCCTGGACAATACTCGGTGGAGACAGCTGTGCCTTGGTTGCATTGAATGCCGGCATCCAAACTGGCCTAACCAGCCTGGCGTGGAGCCTTGGTCATGGAGAGAAGCTTTGAAGCAGCATTACCTCTCTTCTAAAACCTGGACCAAAAACAGCCACGATCTGGAGTCCTCCAACTGCTTCTACTTATTCAGGAGGAAAAAGGACAGGCGGGTTCTTTGTGTTGGACCTGGCTGCGAGTTTGACAATCTGAGGAGTGCCTTGCTTTCAGCCAGCATGTATGACCGGATTGTTCTGCTGCCAGGAATGTATGAGGAACAGAGTGAAATCTTTCTTAAGGCTCCTGTGGAAATCATGGGAAAGGGCAAGCTCGGGGATGTGAACCTTCTAGTGAGCTTTGACCAGCACTGTCCAACAATGAGGTTATGCAATTTGGTCTTTATGCCAGCCTGGTTCACACCAGTAATATATAAGGTGAGTATGAAGAAGGATCTGAAGAAGCTTTCAAGACGGAGTTGCCTGAAGAATAGTCATGTGGGAATTAGGGGCATCTGGTCAATGTGGCAGAATCCACACAAAGGTTTTCCCAACTTGGGGCCTTTTAAATGCATGCCCCAGTGTTCCCCACCAGTGTGGCTGTTGTTTCCTGGATGCCACCAGTTTGGGGAAGGGTTCCGGGGAGCCTTGCTTGACATGGTAAACTACACCATCTGGAATTTCTGACTAACTCAATTTATAGTTGGTTTAGTTGGTGGGAATTTAATCAACACATCTGGATGGCACCAGGATAAGAAAGGTATCCTGCTAAGTTAGATCAACAGTAGACAAAGTATTTTTTTCTCAAGCATGTCACCCAGTGGTTGAAATGCAATATTGTATGCTGACTCTGCTCACAGTCTGGAGTTTGATTCTGATGGGCTCAAAGTTGACTCAGCCTTCCATCCTTCCGAGGTCAGTAAAATGTGTACCTAGATTGTTGGGGATAATATACTGACATTTGTAAACTCTGCAGAGAGTGATGTAAAGCACTATGGGTTGGTATATATTGCTATGAAAGCATCATGTGTTAGTCAGGGGAAGAACCAATACTTGTTTCATCTCTATGTTTGGTTAGGAGCTGCCATGGTATCATGGTCTCTCTATTTCATTCCCATCAGCACAGTTAGAAGATAGCAGACTAGGAGGCTTTGTATCTGTTCGCAGGCAATATTTCTCTGGAAAATGAGTATCCTCTTTGAGTGCTTTTTAAAAAATTGAAAATAGGCTTATCTGGTTTCATTCTCTTTTCTTAGACAACCTCAGGCCATGTCCAGTTTGACAACTGCAATTTTGAAAACAGTCAGCTGCAGATTCACGCTCCTGGGACTTGCCAGGTTAAATTCTGCACTTTCAATCAATCCAGCATCCATTTCCATAGCGTGGCTGTCTGTATCCTGGAAAACTGTGAATTTGTTGGCAGTGAAAATGCTTCGGTGACAGTGGAAGGAAGTCCATCTTTGGACAGAAACTGGGCCTGCAAACACTTGATCCTGTTGGCAAAATCTCGCTCCGTCTTGCTGCAGACATCTGAGCCCTCCCATTGCAATATATCAAAGTTTGAGAGCCAGGGGACTCTTCCAATTTCAGACATGAGGACCTGTGACGTTGTGGTAGCTGAAAACCCAAGTCACATATTTCCTGTTTCACAGACTCAAGTGGTGCCAAGGAGAGGCCTTGAGAAGGAAAGGGAGGCATCTGGGAACCTTAACACAGCACACAAAGAAGAGGCCATGACTATAGACACGGATTCCAGTGACAGTGAACTGAGCCTCAGCAGTGAGAATGAAGACGAGGATGAGTCGCTATACAAACTGCCTTACCAGGCTCATAGCTTGAGCCACATGCTGGCCAAGGTTGTCCATGGGAAGTCATCCACTGATGGATTACCAGCCCTTCAGAGTGACTATGAGCTAAAACCTTTGGCTCAGGAGCTGCAGCAAGATAAGGAGGCTCAGTGTCTCGCCAACACTATGCAAGGATGCCTTGTGAGGAAATGTCTTTTCAGGGACGGAAAAGGTGGCATCTTTTTGTGTTCCCAGGGACAAGCCAGAGTGGAAGGGAGCATCTTCAGGGACTTGACCTATGCTGTGCGATGCATACAAAACAGTAAGGTGCTGTAAAAGACAGGAGCAGATCTTGCATGCTACAGTTAAACATAAAGTAATATTTAATATTGGGGATGCGGTGGCTCAGTGGCTAAGACACTGAGCTTGTCGATCAGAAAGGTTGCCAGTTCAGCGGTTTGAATCCCTAGTGCCGCATAACGGAATGAGCTCCCATTACTTGTCCCAGCTTCTGCCAACGTAGCAGTTCGAAAGCATGTAAAAATGCAAGTAGAAAAATAGGGACCACCTTTGGTGGGAAGGTAACAGTGTTCTCTGTGTGCCTTCGGTGTTTAGTCATACCGGTCACATGACCACTGAGATGTCTTCAGACAGCGCTGGCTGTTCGGCTTTGAAACGGAGATGAGCACCACCCCCTTGAGTCGGGAATGACTAGCACATATGTGCGAGGGGAACCTTTACCTAATATTTAGCCATTTTTTAAGGCCAACTTGATCAGCCTTGCAATTGTACCTACAAATATTTGTGAATGTGTATTATGTTAACCTTGTAATATTTTTCTAACCACAATTTTTCAAAACAAAATGCTAAATAATTCAAAGGGTATAATTTTGGTTTAGTTTTTTAAAGGTGGTAGGAAAAATAAAAGCTCCCTGTAGATTGTTGGGCCTTATTTCATTTGGTGAGTCAACCATGATGAGGGCCTGGTTCAAAAGCGCTTCAGCTTTTGTTGCAGAATGTCAGACCACAGAGCATTTCTTCACTTATTAAATAATGTAGTTGATCTGTGAACCCACCTTGTTCATTCATCACCACTGCCTAGTGCGTGCGCATGCACGCACACGCACCCCCATACATTTACACTTTAAAACGGGCCCCCAAACTTGGCAACTTTAAGCCTGGAGGACTTCGACTCCCAGAATTCCCCAGCCAGCAGAGCAAAGCTGGCTGGTTTAAAACACCATGATTTTTGGCGAAGTGGTCATGTCATTCCTCTTTTGCAAATCTCACTTCCACAATACTGACAAATGCCTTATTTAGCGCAGGAGGCACTGTGTGAATCATTCCTCAGAGGCAGAACTTGGAAACAAAGGCCCGGTCCTGACAGCCCTCTTGGGTGGTTTCTTCTGACTGAGAAAAATGTGAGGCACCCGGCAAGAAAATTTGGATAGCAGCTGCGGAAGGGAAAGGAGTAGCTGTACAAGATTTATGCCTTAAAGCCTTCTTGTGTCTTTTCAGCCATTTGGCAGCCCTACCATTTATTGTCCTCTGTTTATAAGCCTTGGGCATTTAGAACTAGCCCTTTGCTGTGGACTGTTTGCCTAAGGATCGGATAGAGGCTCCTGGTCCTATTTATTGGGGGGGGAAATGTCGTTTGTAGTCAGTTGGATAGGTGAGAAGCAAATAGATGGAAATAAAAACCGAATCAGGAATTGTTGTCAGTAATCCTCCAGGACAATTGCAATACAATAATGCCTTGCCTCAGGCAAGCTGTGTAAAGGCTTCCTCCAGGAGACCCAGGCCTCTTATGCAGGAAAAAGCAGAGGGATAACATGGTGCCAGCTGTCTTTGGGGGTGAGGTGGCAGAGATGTTTGGAGTTGGCATGGCTTTGGAGTGAACCATTAACATGGGATTCGTATGCCGTTCCCAATGGCTGTATTGTTCTCTGGTGAAAATGGCTTGCGGTTAGGCTTACATTTTTTGTTCCTGCGTTTCAAGGCAATAATTTACTTCAAAGAGTAGGGAGAAGGCAAGGCTTTAATGATATGCTTTGATTTAGGCTTTGTTTATATCAGGTCCCATGGACTCCCTTTCACCTTGATTCGTAGTTAATTCACAGTATTTACAAGACTTAGAAAGAGCATCTGTGAGAAACTCACTCCCCCCATTCATTCTTAAAATACTTCATGTTGTTGCTTCTGATTCTGACTTTATTGCCGGGAAACCAAAGGAAAGATAGCTGCAAAGGGGAGGTGGGAAACTTCTGATATCTGGGCATCTAATTTCTGACTCATCTGGCTTTCTGATAGAGAGAGAGCGCCTGTCACAACCCCTCTTCTCTGGAATGGCATCCTTCCAGAGATCTGGATCTCCTCTACCCTGACCTTATTTAACTGGGCCCTTGAAATTGGACTTTTCTCCAGACCTAAGCTAGAATGGATGACAGGCTCATTGTGGGAATGTTTATGCTAAAAAGCTAATTTTGTTTTGCTTTTCCTAGGCATATTTCACTCTATGCTGTTTTGTATTGTTCCAAACTGCCCAGGGTAAAAGAGAGGGAGGGAGGGAACAGGGTGGATAAAACTCAATTTTTTAAAAAATCAGATTTTTAAATTTTAAATTGGATTTTTTTATTTTTATCAAATTTATTTCAATAAAATTCTTTTGGAGTAAAAATCTATCTAAAGATAGTTTTCTGTTTAAGATACATTCATAATTTAGTTTATTCAGCATGAATTGGAGCTTAGTTATGTAGCATGAGGCTGTATATTCTGCAATATTGGGACTGTCATTGAGTCAACAGCAGGTCAGAGGAGCAGCTGCTGTGGGACATAGATGACAGTTGCTCTTTAAAAAATATGATTTAAATCGAGTTGATTTAAATCAACCCTTTTTATTAGTGATTTAAATCATATTTAAATCGACTTGATTTAAATCAAATCCACTGAGGGAGGGGGGAGGGTAGTTAGTTAGTTAGTTAGTTAGTTAGTTAGTTAGTTAGTTAGTTAGTTCAGTGGTGACTGGATCACCTTGGATTCTTAAATATATTATAGAAATGAACTATAAGCTTGCTCTGAAGCTGCAGTGCAAGGAGTGATGGAGATGTTCTTTCCATATCTTTGATAGACCAACAGTATTATTGGAATTAGCAAGCACAGAGAAGCACCTTTGCTGACAGAAGTGGGGCTGTTCTTGTGTAGTAAGGTACAGTAGTCCCACATGTGTTAAATCATAATGTAATTTGTTTGGGTTGGATGGCTTTTTCTACAAACCCAATACCGACCTTTTGTAATTCAGAGTTTCTGGTTTAATGTACATGTTTTCTGGTTGTCACTGACCAAGATTAAGTAAACCATTGGCTTCATGCAATGCAAGAATTCGGCCTTAAGATGGCATTTTTTGCTGTTTCCTTTGAGCCCATCTTGATTCCAGGTGACTACATGGATCAATTCATATAGTATTTTTGGACAACGTTTCCAGGAGTAGATTTTTTCCTCTTGCTTCCTTCTTCTCAGGACTGAGAGTGACTGTCCCAATGTCACTCAGTTAGCTTCCATGCCTAAGATAGGACTTCAACTTACAATCCTTCTGCTCTTTGTCCAGTGCCTTAAAGGTATCATTTAGCTGAATCAAAATTTAAATTTTGAGTAATCAGGATAGAATGACCAATCAAGAAAAACAAAATATTCAATTTTTTCAGACTCCTATCCGAAAATATCCATCTGCTGAAATATCTTGTGTCTTGCAACTGCTTAAAAAGTTAGGAGTCTTCTCATCCAGTGCATTTCCTCCCAGCCCTGTTTTACATCTGGGTCTTGTCCCTTGAAATGGCAAACAGGGAGAAGGTTCACTGTTCCAAAATGATGAAACTGGGAACCTGAAATGAGAGAATATGCAATATCCTTTGAATTGCATCTGAGCCTGAATCCTTATGATATATTGGCAAAAGTTAAACGGGGCATGAAGGCAAATGTGTCTTCACAGCTAGCTTGCTGGGTTTTTTTTCCTTCTTCAAATGCAGATTGTACCAGGGGGAGGGGGCTGACAATAAAGAAGATCTGAACAGATGTGGGGAGCTAATTTAAGCTTCCTCCTGCAATCTAGAGAAAAAATTTCTTCTTCAAAACCGACATTTGCATTGAAAGGAAGCCTCCTGCTGGTGCCATTATCAGACTGTCCCAGCAGGTACCATTTACATTTTTAAAATACCTGCCCATTTGATGCAAGGATGAATTTCATGTCTTCTGCTATAAGTCAGGCATTGCAGACTCGCTAAGGAGCAAAAGACTTGAAGGAGAAGTAGCCGTGCATGATCGGCAAAAGAGGTCTGTGCCTCCGTGCATAGCCCTGGGCTTTTCATCCCATTAGCCACGGGCTTCCATTTCATTTAAAGCACAGCAAAGTGGAAACTTTCTTTTGCTTTGCTTGGGCAGTCTCAGAAAACGGCTGCTTGACGATGGTTTTTTGTTCCATGCCTATGCTCATCATGTTCAAATTTACTTCTCAGTGAAGGCGGTGGATTTGTTTTACATATTTAGTGATTCAACAGTCTCTCTCTCTCTCTCTCTCTCTCTCTCTCTCTCTCTCTCTCTCTCTCTCTCTCTCTCTCTCTCTCTCTCTCAAAAAGTGAAACATTTAAAAATGTATTTTAAAAATTCAGAGATAAATATAACATAATATAAGATTAAAGAAAAGAAAGAAGAGTAACATAAAGTGAAAAAGTAAGAAAAGGGTGAAAAAAATAGAAAAAAGGGAGAAAGATATATTAAAAAGTAACTTCTGATCTTCTTTATTATGGTTACAGACTTATTTTCTCTCCTCCGTTATTGAAATTGCATCATTGTTCTCTTCTCATAATCAAACCTTTTTAATCAGGAAACCTATAAATCACCAGTTCCCTTTTTTTCTAATTTCAGCAAAAGGTCCATAAGAGTTTTTCAGTTAGGTGATTTAATTGTCAGGCCCAGAAGACCAGGTCTACATGTGAAAGTCCAATTAAAAATTTATTTATATATTGCTACATAGCCTATGCACAGTCATCTTCTCAACTAACAGTTAGCATCTGCTTGAAGTTAGATAGGTTTTGACAGAATTCAAGTGGGATTAGACTTATTCTGCTCATGGCGATGTAAGGATTCTAGGCTGATTGCTCTTTTAACTCCGCCCCCAGATTATGCTACTCTTTCTCCTACATCAAAAGAATCTTGAAGGTGTTGAGTTGGTTGAATTTGATTGATTGAATTGATTGAATTTAACAATTACTTGGTCTTCCAAAAGAACTATTTTATTTTATTTCATTTTGTTATTTTGTTTTATTTTTATGTATTAGAATAATGAAGTTTAGGCAAAAGTTGTTTATAAGTTGTAGTCATTGTTTTTGTTCTGTACATTTTAGTTTTCCTGCCTATCATGTGCGCTCACGTGCCCACCCCATAATTTAATGCACCCCCACACCGTGCCCCCTGCGCATGTAAATTAGTAACCAGTAGACAATCTAGACCAGGCATGTCAAACTCAAAGCCCGGGGGCCAGATCCGGCCCAAGAGGAGGCTAAGATCTGGCCCTGGAAACTGTGAGAGACCACCCCGCAGTGACTCTGCCAGCGAAAACAGCCTCCTGCAACCCTTTGCCAGCGAAAACAGAGCTCAGGAGGGCTGTGTGTGGCCCTCCCGAGCTCTGTTTTCGCTGGCAGAAGGTTGCCGGAGCCTTTCACAGCTAGAAACAGAGCTCGGGAGCCTGTTTTCACTGGCAAAGTGCTCAGGCTGCCACAGGCGCCCCCGACATGAGTGACATTGACAAGGCCATGCCCCCTGCCCCCCTGTCCCGCCCCCCCAAGGTCAAATATAACCCTGATGCGGCACTCAATGAAATCAAGTTTGACGCCCCTCATCTAGACCAACCATCCATAGCTACTCAGTGTGCTAGATAAAGACTCATGGGAATTCCTGCCCAGCACATGTAAAAAGAAGGCATTAGGAGAAAACTGGATGAATGCCCACATTCCCAGGCCAGTGACTGTGAGATCCAATAGAATGAATTGAGAAGACAACCTCTGTAAGCTTCCAAAGCTGATCCATCACAAAGTTAAGATAGCTGTAAACACCTGTCAGTCTATTACTTTGCTAGGATAAGGGCAGTATTTTCTGTTAATATGCTGGATTGCCAACTTAATATTCTAATCAGAGCTTGACCTCTCTGCCAGGTTAGCAGTGAGTGACTAATAGGGAGAGGAGCACAGCCGCTTGTCTTTTCTTCCTGCATTTTAATTAACCGATTGGAAGGGGAGGCGAGCCATCTTTTTAAATGAGCAAATAAAGGCGATTGTAATTTCATTATCAGCTTTGATATGCGCTGCTCGCTGTGGCAAGAATATTGCAATTTGTAGATTTGTTTCTTTACGCTTGTCAGGCAAGAGTTTAAAGGTTTATTGGACTGGAAAAGAATTACATGCATGCGTATTTAAACCACTTATTTGCTCAAATAAACCAATGCCCGGATTTAATTTTTTTTTTATAGCTGAGAGTAAATTAAATCTCATGTATTTGCTTTCAGCATCCTCTTGTTTTGTAAGTCAGTTAGCTCTAACCCATAAGTTCTTTGTCAAATAAAATTGTCCCAGCAAATAAAATACTAAGTGTCCACTACAAGTAAGGATGCCTACCATTTTCCTGCATGTGTGACTGTACTGCCTTCCACTCAGCCTTCTAGGTGACATACAGCAGGTAAACATTTTGCCCTGGGTTCATTTAATGACTCCCGATGCCCTTATTTGTCAGAATTGAAGCCCAATACCATGTGTCATTTGGGAAGCTATCCTCCATACGCGAAAACATCTCATAATGCAGAGACTTTCAAAATGGAAGGGAGGGGGAATTGCTCCTCCTGATGTGTTATAAGCAACTTATGGAAGTTGAAGATTTTAAAAGCTGATCAAATTTCTGCAGGGAAATCAGGAATGCTATCAAATCTCACTCTTGTTTTAACCAGAGTACAGTGAAGCCTGGAGCAAAATTTGGTGGAGGTTTTGAAAGATGACTACCCCTAATTGCCTGCCAAAACAAATCCCCAGTCCCAGCCGTTTTATTACAGGTAGTCTTTGACTTGTGGCCACAATTGAGACCCAAATTTTCTGTTGTGTCATTTGTTAAGTGAATTATGCCCCATTTTATGACATTTCTTGCCACAGCTGTTTACTGAAGTTGTTCAGTTAGAGACATGGTTGTTAAGTGAATCTGGCTTCCCCATTGACTTTCCTTGTCAGAAGGTCGCAAAGGTGATCACATGAACCTGGGGCACTGCAAGCGTCATAAATATGAGCCACTTGACAAGCTTCTGAATTTTGATCACATGACTATGGGGATGGTGCAGCAGTCGGGTAAAAAACATATGTCGGTTTTTTTCCATGTCGTGACTTTGAACAGTCACTAAGTGAACTACTGTAAGTTGGGGACTACCTCTATTTGTTATTTAATTGTATTCCATAGCAATTATATTATATTGCATTGCATTCCATGGCAATTCATTTTAGGGAATTGTAAAGTTTCAAAACCTCTTCTTAACATGTTTCTATTTTAGCAAAACCATTAATTTATCTATTATGGGACACAAGTATGCTTTTGAAGGAGATCATCACAATTTCTTGGGCTATGACTTTTCTTGTGTGTTACATAAACAGCAATTTCTGTTTTAAGTATTTTCTAAGGCAAAATTTATTTTTCACTAATTTTCCTAAAAAAAATTATTATGGAATCAAGTACATCAGGTTTAGACCATATAAATAAGATAAATAAATAAATAAATGAGGCCTGTATATTGAAATAGGGGACGCAGTGGCGCATTGGCTAAGACTGAGCTTGTCGATCAGAAAGGTCGGCAGTTCAGCGGTTCAAACCCCTAGCGCCACATAACAGAATGAGCTCCCATTGCTTCTGCCAGCCTAGCAGTTCGAAAGCATATAAAAATGCAAGTAGAAAAATAAGAACCACCTTTGGTGGGAAGATAACAGCCTACTGTGCGCCTTCGGTGTTTAGTCATATGACCACGGAGGCATCTTCAGACAGTGGCTTTGAAACGGAGATGAGCACCGCCCTCTAGAGTCGGGAACGACTAGCACATATGTGCCAGGGGAACCTTTACCTTTTATATTGTATACGGGTTGTCCTCCTCTTATGACCACAATTGGGATTGGGATTTCCATTTAGTATTAAGTCATTTAGATTTTGCGACAATTTTTATAGTGGCTGGTAAGAAACCACACTGTTGTTAAGCAAATCCAGCTTTCCTGATGGGTATTTTTTTTTGCCAGAAATAGGTTAAAAAAAATTGCAGATTAGAATCACATCACTGCAGGATGCTGTAACCAATCATAAATGCAAGCTGTTTGTCAAGTTCTCGAATTGGGTGCTTATAAAGCACAAGATTCAGCCGGTGAGATCTCCTCTCAGGTCTAGAATTGGCCAAATAACTTGAATGCCAGAGCAAAATGAGTAGTCTCATTCAGGAAGAATGTTTTTGTTCGAAATAATGACAGTGAAGTGAAGCACCTGTGAGCTGGGAAATAAGTAGGTCAAGCAGCTTTCATCCCAGGAATTCAGAAAATGATTTTTAGAAAGCTGGTTGGAGAATTCTGGGAGTTGGAAGTCCACACATCTTAAAATTGCAAGGTTGGGAAATCCTATAGTACACAGGTGAAACTCAAAAAATTAGAATATTGTGCAAAAGTTCATTTATTTCAGTAACGCAACTTAAAAGGTGAAACTAATATATGAGATAAGACTCATTACATGCAAAGCAAGATAGTTCAAGCCGTGATTAGTCATAATTGTGATGATTATGGCGTACAGCTCATGAAAATCCTAAATCCACCATCTCAGAAAAGTAGAATATTACATGCAATCAATAAAACAAGGATTGTACATAGAACAATATTGGACCTCTGAAAAGTATAATCATGCATATGTACTCAGTACTTGGTTTGGGCCCCTTTTGCAGCAATTACTGCCTCAATGTGGCGTGGCATGAAAGCTATCAGCCTGTGGCACTGCTGAGGTGTTATGGAAGACCAGGATGCTTCAATAGCGGCCTTCAGCTCTTCTGCATTGTTCGGTCTCATGTCTCTCATCTTTCTCTTGGCAATGCCCCATAAATTCTCTATGGGGTTCAGGTCAGGCGAGTTTGCTGGCCAATCAAGCACAGTAATCCCACAGTCATTAAACCAGGTTTTGGTGCTTTTGGCAGTGTGGGCAGCTAGAAAATGAAGTCAGCATCCCCATAAAGCTCATCTGCGGAAGGAAGCATGAAGTGCTCCAAAATCTCCAAAATTGACCCTGGTCTTAATGAAACACAGTGATCCAAAGTCCTCTTTTCTGATGAGAGCAACTTTTGCCAAAAGCTCCAAAACCTGGTTCAATGACTGTGGGATTACTGTGCTTGATTGGCCTCTCCATTCTTCCTCCATACTCTGGGTCCTTGGTTTCCAAATGAGATGCAAAAGTTGCTCTCATCAGAAAAGAGGACTTCGGACCACTGAGCATCAGGACTTTGGACCACTGTGCTTCATTAAGATGAGATTTATGTGGATGCTGACTTCATTTCCCAGCTGCCCACACTGAAATAAATGAACTTTTGCATGATATTCTATTTTTTTGAATTTCACCTGTATATAGTGAGAAAGCCGCCTGCCTGAAAGGCACTTAGTGGCAAATGTCAGACCCTGTCAGAGTAACTGCAGAGATGACCATATTTTGGTACTGACTGTATATTAACTCCAAAGTTAATATTCCTGCACTGTTTGTTTGGCCTGCCTGCAATCTTTTTGATGAATAAATCTAATTCATTGTCTTTCCCTCTTTCAGATCATTATGCTCAAGAATGACATTCACCACTGCAAGACCTCAGGGATATTTCTGCGTCTTGGTGCAGGTGGCTTGATTGCAGACAATAACATCCATTCCAATTGTGAAGCAGGAGTGGACATTCGGAAGGGAGCTAACCCTTTAATCCTGGTATTGATGGTGTTTTTTAAAAAAAATTGACTGGGCATTGGATATTTGGATAGAGAATAAGAAGCAGATAAATCTCCTGTTATAGATCTCCACATCTGCTATTTCTCTGCTTGGGATCCCTGTTAGGGGAAAAAAGGGCCTGTGTGAGGAGGAATGAAGAGGCAAAGGAAATTGACAGTTCATATTCTCAACTTTTCACTTCTTTCATGCATTCTTTGACTGCAGCATAGGTGATAGTTTTTGGTTGACAGCTTTTGTCCTATCTGAAAATGATTCATTCAGCATTGCAGTTGAGCCTTCTGGTGCTAAAATACTAAGCTTATAGAATATAGATAGTGCAGCATCTTAAAACACTCCTAATGTAAAATACAGTATTGAGATGACTATAAGTGGGTGTTAATGATGAATAGATGTCAAATATGCAGCTAATCTAATCTACAATACAATACAATCCATTAAACAGTGAGGAGTTTTTTCCTGTACTGTGGATAGGTGAATCATGGATTGTAGATCGAGGCAAACAGATGGACTTTGTTGTATTTCTAGCAGCCAGCCTCGTTTTAGGGAGGAGACATTTATATGAATGTTATAAATTGTGTTTTGATTTCATGAGGATTCTCACAACCTGAGCTGTCTGCTAGATCAGTTCAGCCAGGGGCCATTCAGCATCCTAGAGGCCTTAAGATATTTTGCGGCCACAAGTGAAAAACATGCAGTGGGGCCGTGATACATGCTAAGAGAGACACAGAAAAGCAAAATGTACTATGCTGCAAATACAGTTTTGTTAATTCCACAAGACCCAGAGTTGTTGTCGCATGTCCATATCAAGTAATGGAGCCCACAAGAGAAAATCAGGGTCAGAAAAGGTGGCCATGGATGAACAAAGATTGAGAAATGCTGCCCCGAATCATCAGTTCAAGATCTACTCAATATAAAAACAGCATGTGATAATGGGATCAGATCAGGGGTGAAATTCAGAAGGTTTTGACAGGTTCTGGAGAACCAGTAGCAGAAATTTTGAGTAGTTCGAAGAACTGGCAAATACCACCTCTGGCTGGCCCCAGAGTGGGGTAGGAATGGAGATTTTGCAATATTCTTCCCCAATAGTGGGGTGGGAATGGAAATTTGGCAGTATCCTTGTCCTGCCATGCCCACCAAACCACGCCTACAGAACCGGTAGTAAAAAAAAAATTGAATTTCACCACTGGATCAGATATAATGCACCTGATATTTAAGGGCCAAAGAGATATAAAATATTCCAAACTTCAACTCCTCAGGTATTTTTTAGTTAAATATTCCAACATTGTTCTAAACATCCTGAATATTTTGTGCTTAGAGCAGGTGAAGCTTGAAATGGAATAGTGGGATCGGCTGTTTTGAACCCAGGACAGAGCCTTTGAAACTTGAAACAAATATTTTGCATACAATAATTAATGATTTGATTGGACATATGCTTTTATGTCTTGAGCATGTGCAAGAAATTATGATTTAATGCCTAACTACTCTGTGAGTCCTGGTGGCACATTGGTTAGAGTGCAGTACCGCAGGCCACTTCTGCTGACTACTGGCTGCCTGCCATTTGGCAGTTCAAATCTCACCAGGCTCAAGGTTGACTCAGCCTTCCATTCTTCTGAGGTGGGTAAAATAAGGACCCAGATTGTTAGAGGCAGTATGCTGACTCTATAAAATGGCTGAGAGAGGCTCTAAAGCACTATAAAACGGTATATGTCTAAGTGCTATTGCTATTTTTACTCAATCTTCTGATTCTTCTTAATTTAGCAGACCCCAAGCTGTTTAATAACTCTGCTTACATTTACTATTTTAGCTTCCATTACCATGCATTCTTAAATTTTGAAGTAGCTATCTGATTTTGTCCTTTGTAAATGTAAGTTCTCTTCTGGAGGTTGATTAACAACTGATCAGGAATGAACACTTGCTGGTCTTGCTCATGTGCCTGCAAAAAACAGCAGGAGACACTTTTCACTAATTAAGATAAAATATGATCATTTGCTGATATCTGCTGTGAAGGTGTAGTTAAAAACACAGTGGAGAAACTGGGAAGCAGCAAAGAGCTTCTCACTTCTGTGAGAGTCCCTGATTTAGAGATTGCTGAACTGTATGATCTGTGAGCAGAGTAATAGCTGAGGTGGAGACAGAGAATGACAAATGACAGGCAAGACATATGTTCTAATTAATTGGGTAATATCTGAGAATATTGAGACAGCACCCTGCCAACAAAAGTGCGTGTAGTCAAGGCTATGGTTTTCCCAGTTGCAATGCATGACTGTGAAAGTTGGACCATAAGAAAGGCAGAGCGCCAAATAATTGAGGCCTTTGAACTATGGTGCTGGAGAAGACTCCTGTGAGTCCCTTGGACTGCAAGGCAATCCAACCGATCAGTTCTAGATGAGATCAACCCTGACTGCTCTTTAGAAGCTCAGATCCTGAAGATGAAACTCAAATACTTTGGCCACCTAATGAGAAGGAAGGACTTGCTGGAGAAGAGCCTCATGCTGGGAAAGATTGAGGGCAAAAGAAGAAGGGGACGACAGAGAATGTGGTAGCTGGATGGAGTCACCGAAGCAGTCCGTGTGAGCTTAAATGGATTCCAGAGGATGGTAAAGGACAGGAAGGCCTGGATGAACATTGTCCATGGGGTCTCGATGGGTCGGACACGACTTTGCAACTAACAACAATTGAGACATGTTGACAAGGATGTTCATATTTTTTTTCATTCAGTTGCTATTAAATAGTTTACTGACTACTAAAATATCAGGCCTACTTCAGTAAGATCTGGAAGTGGACACACATTTTTCTGAAATGAATAGCTTCTAGCATTTAAGGATCTGGCTGTCTTGATCTGAAAGCATGTTGAAGTTCTTGATTTAGCATGATAGACATCCCTCACTCTTGTCTTCTCCTTTTATTCTTTTTTCTCCCTGCCATGCATAAAACAATGTGGCAGTGTAATAGAATCCACAGTGGCCTTCGCTCTGGCATCGTTGCCCTTGGCAACGGAAAAGGCATCATCCGTAGCAATCAAATCTATGGAAATAAGGAGGCTGGCATTTACATTCTTTATAATGGAAATCCTCTGGTAAGGTAAGTACTGTATTTGAGTTGCAGCATTATTATTATTATTTTTTTGCTATCTTTGGGTGTCCCTTTTTTGAGAAAATGGCTCTTTCTCCTGTTAAAGAGCAGACAGAAAAGGTGTTGCCTTTTCTAACAGCTCCAAGGAAGCACTTTGGCATTTGATAATTGCATGATGCTTTGAGAGAGTGGCTTTCATTAAAAGTGCTTAGAAATCCTACATAAGCATAATAAAAAGTCCTCAGTGAGACATTTTGAAACATGGTGGGTGAGCTTCCAGAGAGGTGGTTTATTGTTCCTAAGCAAAGCCAGGAAAGTGTGCTCCTTCATGCCTGACAGTAGTGTGCCCCCTCAATTTTTCAAACACCTTTGTCCTGAACAACAGCCTTCTCCACCTGGCAGCCCCCTCTTCTTTTGGATAACAACTCCCATTATCCCCAGCCAACCTTTTTGTAAGCCCTTTAGATTTCCAAGAGCTGTATTGTGTCTTACTAGAGTTATGTGTTCCAGAACCATAACCTAATTAAAAATAAGTGGGTTTTTTTTAACTAAAAAGAACTTTGAGATATCTTAATTTGTATCTAAGTATGGAAACTGAGTTGAACCTAATGTATATATCTTCCACACAACAGTTCCCATTGTCAGGGTTCCTAGTAATAACCCCAGAGCAATCAAAACTCTGAGGCCTAGCGTTTCCTCAAAGCACCAGCTGTGTCATATTGGCACAGCTGGTGGAAACCTGACTCTGAAGGACACAGGGTTTTCCCCACCCAAATCTAAACCCAAAGTTCTTGCCCCCCAGGTCATATGTCCATCACATGGTCCAATCAGGTTGCAGTTCCAACTTCGGCTGGATTTGGTTGAGGCTCTTCCAACACCTGGTAGAATGTCCTTGTCTCCCACGGAAAAGAATGCTATTTTGGCTACACATCCTCCGGCTATCTCTACCTCCCCTACTTTTCCCTTGCTGTGGCAACCCTGAAGATGCTCCCCAAATGGCTTCAGGACTGACACACATATTCTTTTGATCTGTGTTTAGTTTTGGCTTAGCATGATGGTTGATTTTAGAAAGTATAATTTAGGATTTAAATGGTGACCTGGACAATCTGGTTTCACAAGTACATTTCGTGCATTCTGTCCACAATCACATATATTCCATTCAACTTAAATTGTATATGTTAAAAATTTATATATTCT